>NC_060177.1:24864145-25164145 GCF_021184085.1 Oncorhynchus gorbuscha
TAAAATTACATGCATAACAGTTGTATCTTTTAGCAATGTGTATTATGAGTATTCCCGTAAATTGATGTGGCGCTCTGAAAAATCAAAGAATGTTTTGGAACTTCTGAACGAAAGGCGCCAATGTAAACTCAGATTTTTTATATAAATATGAACTTTATTGAACAAAACATACATCTATTGTGTAACATGAAGTCCTATGAGTGTCATCTGATGAAGATCATCAAAGATACATTATTTCTATATTTCTGCTTTTTGTGACTCCTCTCTTTTGCTGGAAAAATGGCTGTGTTTTTCTCTGACTTGGCTCTGACCTAACATAATAGTTTGGTTTGCTTTGTCCTTAAAGCCTTTCTGGAATCGGACACTGTGGCTGGATTTACAACAAGTGTATCTTTAAAATGGTGTAAAATTATTGGATTTCTGTTGTTTTGAATTTGTCGTCCTGCAGTCTGGCTGTTGACGAGGTGGGACGCTACCATACCCTAGAGAGGTTAACAGCTTGATGACCTTGAGATAGAAGCTGTTTTTCAGTCTCTGTCCCAGCTTTGATGCACCTGTACTGACCTCGTCTTCTGGATGGTAGTGGGGTGAACAAGCAGTGGCTCGGGTGGTTGTTGTCCATGACAATCTTTTTGGCTTTTCCTGTGACATCGGGTGCTGTATGTGCCCTCTGGAGAGCCTAGCGGTTGTGGGTGGTGCAGTTGCTGTACCAGGCTGTGATGCAGCCTGACAGGATTCTCTCGATTGTGCATCTGTCAATGTTTGTCAGAGTTTTGGGTGACAAGCCAAATTTCTTCAGCTTCCTGAGGTTGAAGAGGCACTGTTGCGCCTTCTTCACCACACTGTCTGTCTGGGTGGACCATTTCAGTTTGTCCGTGAAATGTGTAGGCGGAGTAACTTAACTTTCTAGCTTCTCCACTACTGTCCCTTCGTGTGGATAGGGGGGTGCTCCCTGTGCTGTTTCCTGAAGTCCACGATCTTCTCCTTTGTTTTGTTGACTTTGAGTGAGAGGTAGTTGTCCTGACACCACACTCTGAGTGCCCTCACCACCTCCCTGTAGGCTGTCCCATAAATCAATCAATCCCATGTATTTATAAAGCCCTTCGTACATCAGCTGATATCTCAAAGTGCTGTACAGAAACCCAGCCTAAAACACCAAACAGCAAGCAATGCAGGTGTAGAAGCACGGTGGCTAGGGAAAAACTCTCTAGAAAGGCCAAAACCTAGGAAGAAACCTAGAGGAACCAGGCTATGAGGGGTGGCCAGTCCTCTTCTGGCTGTGCCGGGTGGAGATTATTACAGAACATGGCCAAGATGTTCAAATGTTCATAGATGACTAGCAGGTTCAAATAACAATAATCACAATGGTTGTCGAGGGTGCAACATGTCAGCACCACAGGAGTAAATGTCAGTTGGCTTTTCATAGCCGATCATTCAGACTATCTCTACCGCTCCTGCTGTTTCTCTAGAGTTGAATACATTAGGTCTGGAACATGTAGCACGTCCGGTGAACAGGTCAGTGTTCCATAGCCGCAGGCAGAACAGTTGAAACTGGAGCACCAGGTGGACTGGGGACAGCAAGGAGTCATCAGGCCAGGTAGTCCTGAGGCATGGTCCTAGGGCTCAGGTCCTCCGAGAGGGAGAAAAAGAGAAGGAGAGAATTAGAGAGAGCATACTTAAATTCACACAGGACACCGGATAAGACAGCAGAAATACTCCAGATATAACAGACTGACCCTAGCCCCCGACACAAACTACTGCAGCATAAATACTGGTGGCTGAGACCGAAAGTGTCGGGAGACACTGCGGCCCCGTCCGACGATACCCCTGAACAGGCAGGATATAACCCCACCCACTTTGCCAAAGCACAGCCCCCCCACCACTAGAGGGATATCTTCAACCACCAACTTACCATCCTGAGACATAGCCAAGTATAGCCCCAAAGAATTCCGACACGGCACAAACCAAGGGGGGACGCCAACAAGCCCAGCCAACTTTCTTACGTAGGTATTCCTCTTGTCCAGATGGGATAGGGCAGTGTGATGGCAATTGCATCATCTGTGAACCTATTGGGGCTGTATGCAAATTGAAGTGTGCCTAGGGTGGCAGGTAAGGTGGAGGTGATATGATCCTTGACTAGCCTCTCAAAGTACTTCATGATGACAAGTGAGTGCTACAGGTGGCGATAGTCATTTAAAAAACTGCATAGTTTCCTAAGGACTCAAAGCGAGGCGACCATCTCTGTGGATGTATCTGTGGGTATTGAAGGCTGTTTTATTTTTTTTACATTTTCAGTGTTTAAGCTCTGCATCTTTGTAGGTGCCAGGGGTAGATGCAGTGAGAAGTCCAGCATTTTCCATTCTTTTGACATAGCTCTTGTGTAGTGGAATACACACAACAAAGTTAAGCCCAAGGGTTTGCTGGAATATGACCCCTGGGCATGGCCAAGCCTGTTAGGATTTTTATACATTTACATAGGCTGAAAATGCCTGAAACAAAGAGGGCTATGTTCAAGAGACATTACAGTTTTTTCCACTCTCATATTCATACACCTCTTTAGGAACCTCTGAGGCCAGCTCTTCTGCAGTTACCATGAATATAAATGCTTTGATGGAGCTCTAATGTATGTGTTTCACTTTGAGACATCCAAATGAGGGTGTGCGTCGCTTGCTATAAAAGGCGCTATAGAATGGCCCGGTGCTGAACAAACATATTTCAAGTTTGACTATATATGCACATTTGAATTTCCTGTTGAGTAGCAATAGCACCTTCCCTCCCACATATCTCAGTCTTGCGCACAGTCATTATTATGAAGCACATTCTCTTTGTTCTACCGAGGTCACTCACTGGCTCCTCTCTCTCACACCCCTGAGTCACCCTGACCTGTGAATATGTGTGAAAAATAGACTTTGCACGCAAGGTGGGTAGGTACTGCTGATGGGGGGGGGGCTAACCGACCTCGCACCAAAAGGGCATGTGTCTCTGCTACCAGGAGCGCCAAACCCGGCAGCCCAGAAACCTGGCCTCTTCCTCGGTCTGAGCTGCAGGTGTCTGGGTTTATGCACCCTGCTTGTCCTCCCACAACACACCACAGTAAAGCAGGGTAGAGCAGCACAGCATGCCTGACAACCACCTGCTGTTTCCCGAGCTGCACCGCTACAACACAAGCCAAAGAACACCATTTTTCAAGGAACTCTTAATTTTCCATTCCTGCCTGACTCTTTTTCACCTCTCTCAGTTTAATGTCTTCATGTAGCTAAGCTGTAATAGTTTTTCCACTCAGTGGCCCTGGGGAAGGATCGAGGGGGTCATGGGGCAAGGCTGCCTCTCTCTCTCTGTGTCTTTTGCTATGGGAAGTAGGTGGGTGGAGAGGACTGACTCAAGTACTGAGCTCTAATCCCCACTGTAGCCTGCTAACAACAAGGACTCTGAAGAGAAATTATGCCATTGTTCAGCAGAAGAGAGGCGGGGGGGAGGCAGTCAGTAGCGATGGATCTCTATTGGCCAGAGGAGGGGATGAATGTAATGTACATAAAAAGGCCCAATCACAAAGCTGCCTATTCACAAGACTTTAAATACATGGACATGACAGGAGTGTTTTAGTACTGTAATTCCTGTATTCATGTCACAATATAGACATATGCCATGCAGTAGGGTACGAAAATCATGACAGTTCTATATATTACATTTCTATCTGCAACTGAACATACTGTGTGTTAGGACAAGCTGCATACACCCCTGAGGTCATAATCTGCCTTCTCTCAACTGCAAAATGGAGAATGCAGACACTACACACTGAAATAGATCTCTATTCAAAGCTAGCAGCCAGGACATTACTCTTATTTGTCCATGTCAATCGTCACATCAGCCATTGTTCACTGTTTAGATGTGAGGTCATATATTCTTCTTATTTACATTTCCTAAACCAGGAAGTGTTTGTGTAGAGCAGTATGTTTCATGAGGGAGAGAGGTAGCTAGGTTAGGAGAGGGTGCTTAGCAGCAGCACCCAGTGGACCACTGCAATAGAACTCACTCAGGGGAGTGCTGATGTTCACGAGAGCAACAAGCCACTGCTCACTACACAGAAACACACAAACAACACAGCATCTATGAGGCAACACATGGCACAGTTGAACCTAATGTTAGAAAATAATTTCAGTATAGTAATAATACACTGGATGAGAATGAGTTTCGTTTTTGAACTGTAAATTTTAATCTTGTAAAATATGTCTGTAGATTAAACAGACAGTGAGTTTAAGGGCCACATTTAGAACAAGCTGTTTGGGATGGTGTGACAAAAACAACACGCCTCTTGCCTTCCTGGTTGCGATGTGATGAAATGTTAAGTGTATTGAACACACTCCAGGCCTCTTCCTGACAGTTTAAAAAAAAAGTTTTTATTTCACCTTTATTTAACCAGGTAGGCAAGTTGAGAACAAGTTCTCATTTACAATTGTGACCTGGCACTACAGTGAGGCCAGGTCAGGCATGGCTGAAATGAGAACTGGAACGAGAGACCGTGGACAGGGGACCAATCAGAGTGCAGATGCAGGATTTGCAGTGCAATCTCTGCAGACAGTGGAGAGCAGAGCATCATTTACTGACCTACATTTAACAAAGGCCCAGTACACAGACTGTTAGCCTGCACACCCACACCACAATCACTATTAATTTATACTGATACTAATACTCATATTTAGCTTTGTGTGTGTTTCTCCCCTGGTGAGGAAGAACCACCAGAAGATGCTGGTGGAGGTTGTTTATGTTGCTGCGTAACACACGAGCTTATGTGTTGTCAACCAGCCATCTTAGCAACAGAGCCTGCTATATACAGCAACAGACATGTACAGTATAACCTCTCTGGAATTAACTGCGTACTAAAATGGCTGCAATTTTATTTACGTAAAGAGAATTTCTGGCCACTTTATATGACTACAGTCCAAGGTTCTCACGTAGCAAAGAGTCTCATTTGATCATTATCAGTTGAACAATGTTTACATCAGGACTTACAGGTCAAATTGCTGGATGTCTCTCCCCCCAGTATACTCTGATCTTTTTGGATGCCTAGTCACTTTACCCTGCCTTCATGGACATATACTACATTACCAAAAGTATGTGGACACCTGCTCGTCGAACATCTCATTTCGAAATCATTGGTTATTAATATGGAGTTGGTCCCCTCTTTGCTGCTAGAACAGCCTCCATTCCTCTGGGAAGGCTTTCCACTAGATGTTAGAACATTGCTGTAGGGACTTGCTTCCATTCAGCCATATAAGTATTAGTGAGGTCAGGCATTGATGTTTGGCGATTATGCATGGCTCGTAATCGGTGTTCCAATTCATCCCAAAGGTGGACGATGGGGTTGAGGTCAGGGCTCTGTTCAGGCCAGTCAAGTTCCTCCACACCGATCTCGACAAACCATTTCTGTTTGTACCTCGCTTTGTAAGGGCCTTCCCCAAACTGCTGCCACAAAATTGGAAACAAAGAATTGTCTAGAATGTCATTGTATGCTGTAGTGTTAATATTTCCCCTCACTGGAACTAAGGGGCCTAGACCAAACTGTGAAACGGCTCCAGATCATTATTCCTCCTCCACCAAACTTTACAGTTGGCATTATGCATTCAGGCAGGTAGCATTCTCCTGGCATTCGCCAAACCCACATTCATCTGTCGGACTGCCAGATGGTGAAGCGTGATTCATTACTCCAGAGTAGAGGTCGACCGATTATTATTATTTTTCAACGCCGATACCGATTATTGGAGGACCAAAAAAAATCTGCTGCCGATTTTTATTTATTTATTTTTTTACATTGATTTTTTAATTTGTAATAATGACAATTACAACAATACTGAATGAACACTTATTTTAACTTAATACATCAATGAAAATAAATTTTGCCTCAAATAAATAATGAAACATGTTCAATTTGGTTTAAATAATGCAAAAACAAAGTGTTGGAGAAGTAAAAGTGCAACATGTGCAATGTAAAAAAGCTAACGTTTGAGTTCCTTGCTCAGAACATGAGAACATATGAACGTTGGTGGTTCCTTTTAACATTCCAAGGTAAGAGGTTTTAGGTTGAATATAGTATTTATAGGACTATTTCTCTCTATACCATTTGTATTTCATTAACCTTTGACTATTGGATGTTCTTATAGACACTTTAGTATTGCCAGTGTAACAGTATAGCTTCCGTCCCTCTCCTCGCCCCTACCTGGGCTCGAACCAGGATCACATCGACAACAGCCACACTCGAAGCAGCGTTACCCATCGCTCCACAAAAGCCGCGGCCCTTGCAGAGCAAGGGGAACAACTACTCCAAGTCTCAGAGCGAGTGACATTTGAAATGCTATTAGCGCACACCCAGCTAACTAGCTAGCCATTTCACATTGGTTACACCAGCCATTAGGTTGGTAGGCTTGAAGTCATGAACAGCACTGTGCTTGCGAAGAGCTGCTGGCAAAACGCACAAAAGTTCTGTTTGAATAAATGCTTACGAGCCTGCTGCTGCCTACCATCGCTCAGTCAGACTGCTCTATCAAATCATAAACTTAATTATAACATAATAACACACAGAAATACGAGCCATTTGTCATTAATATGGTCGACTCTGGAAACTATAATTTCGAAAACAAAACGTTTATTCTTTCAGTGAAATACTCAACCTTTCGATATTTTTATCTAACGGCTGGCATCCCTAAGTCTAAATATTGTTGTTACATTGCACAACCTTCAATGTTTTGTCATAATTACGTAAAATTCTGGCAAATTAGTTCGCAATGGGCCAGGCTGCCCAAACTGTTGCATATACCCTGACTAGCAACTTACCTTGGCTTCTTACTGCATTCGCGTAACAGGCAGGCTCCTCGTGGAGTGCAATATGAGGCAGGTGATTAGAGGGTTGGACTAGTTAACTGTAAGGTTGCTAGATTGAATCCCAGAGCTGACAAGGTAAAAATCTGTCATTCTGCCCCTGAACAAGGCAGTTAACCCACCGTGCCTAGGCCGTCATTGAAAATAAGAATGTGTTCTTAACAGACTTGCCTAGTTAAATAAAGGTGGGGGAAAAAACGGTCAAATCGGTGTCCAAAAATATTGCCCCTAATTAATCTGCCATTCCGATTAATCGGTCAACCTCTACTTCAGAGATCGTGTTTCCACTGCTCCAGAGTCCAATGGTGGTGAGCATTACACCACTCCAGCCGACGCTTGGCATTGCTCATGGTGATCTTAGTTTAGTGTGAGGCTGTTTGGCCATGGAAACACAATTCGTGAAGCTCCCGATTAACAGTTCTTGTGCTGATGTTGCTTCCAGAGGCAGTTTGGAACTCCGTAGTGAGTTCAGGGGCAGACAATTTTTTTATGCGCTTCGGCACTTGGCTATCTTGTTCTGTGGCTTGTGTGGCCTACCACTTCGCGGCTGAGCCATTGTTGTGCATAAACATTTCCACAATAACAGCACTTACAGTTGACCGGGGCAGCTCTAGCTTTTGGCCCCCGAGTGGCGCAGCAGTCTAAGACACTGCATCTTAGTGCTAGAGTTGTCACTGTAGACCCTGGTTCGATTCCAGGCTGTATCACAACCGGCCGTGATTGGGAGTCCCACAGGGCGGCGCACAATTGGCCCAGCGTCGTTAGGGTTTGGCCGGGGTAGGCTGTCATTGTAAATAAGAATTTGTTCTTAACTGACTTGCCTAGTTAAATAAATAAAGGTTAAATAAATTAAAAGATTGCATGGATGTGTGCTCGATTTTATACAACTGTTAGCAACCACTGTGGCTGAAATAACAGAATCCACTCGTTTGAAGGGGTGTCCACATACTTTGTGTGTATATATATATAGTTTATCTGGTACTCCCTGTATATAGCTCCACATTGATCTGGTACTCCCTGTATATAGCTCCACACTGATATGGTACTCCCTGTATATAGCTCCACACTGATATGGTACTCCCTGTATATAGCTCCACATTGATATGGTACTCCCTGTATATAGCTCCACATTGATCTGGTACTCCCTGTATTTAGCTCCACATTGATCTGGTACTCCCTGTATATAGCTCCACATTGATCTGGTACTGGTACTCCCTGTATATAGCTCCAATTCTCAAATTCTCCCACTTAAAAAGATGAGAGAGGCCTGTAGTTTTCATCATAAGTACACTTCAACTATGATAGACAAAATGAGGAGAAAAAAATCCAGAAAATCACATTGTAGGATTGTTAATGAATTTATTTTCAAATTATGGTGGAAAATAAGTATTTGGTCAATAACAAAAGTTTATCTCAATACTTTGTTATATACCCTTTGTTGGCAATGACAGAGGTCAAACGTTTTCTGTAAGTCTTTACAAGGTTTTCACACACTGTCGCTGGTATTTTGGCCCATTCCTCCATGCAGATCTCCTCTAGAGCAGTGATGTTTTGGGGCTGTTGCTGGGCAACACGGACTTTCAAATCCCTCCAAAGATTTTCTATGGGGTTGAGATCTGGAGACTGACTAGGCCACTCCAGGACCTTGAAATGCTTCTTACGAAGCCACTCCTTCGTTGCCCGGGCGGTGTGTTTGGTATCATTGTCATGCGGAAAGACCCAGCCACGTTTCATCTTCAATGCCCTTGCTGATGGAAGGTGGTTTTCACTCAAAATCCCACGATACATGGCCCCATTTATTCTTTCCTTTACATGGATCAGTCGTCCTGGTCCCTTTGCAGAAAAACAGCCCCAAAGCATGATGTTTCCACCCCATGCTTCACAGTAGGTATGGTGTTCTTTGGATGCAACTCAGCATTCTTTGTCCTCCAAACACGACGAGTTGAGTTTTTACCAAAAGATTATATTTTGGTTTCATCTGACCATATGACATTCTCCCAATCTTCTTCTGGATCATCCAAATGCTCTCTATCAAACTTCAGATGGGCCTGGACATGTACTGGCTTAAGCAGGGGGACACGTCCGGCACTGCAGGATTTGAGTCCCTGGCGGCGTAGTGTGTTACTGATGGTAGGCTTTGTTACTTTGGTCCCAGCTCTCTGCAGGTCATTCACTAGATCCCCCCCGTGGGGTTCTGGGATTTTTTTCTCACCGTTCTTGTCATCATTTTGACCCCACGGGGTGAGTTCTTGCGTGGAGCCCCAGATCGAGGGAGATTATCAGTGGTCTTGTATGTCTTCCTTTTCCTAATAATTGCTCCCACAGTTGATTTCTTCAAACCAAGCTGCTTACCTATTGCAGATTCAGTCTTCCCAGCCTGGTGCAGGTCTACAATTTTGTTTCTGGTGTCCTTTGACAGCTCTTTGGTCTTGGCCATAGTGGAGTTTGGAGTGTGACTGTTTGAGGTTGTGGACAGGTGTCTTTTATACTGATAACAAGTTCAAACAGGTGCCATTAATACAGGTAACGAGTGGAGGACCGAGGAGCCTCTTAAAGAAGAAGTTACAGGTCTGTGAGAGCCAGAAATCTTTGTTGTTTGTAGGTGACCAAATACTTATTTTCCACCATAGTTTGCAAATAAATTCATAAAAAATCCTACAATGTGATTTTCTGGAGAGAAAAAAAATTCTCATTTTGTCCGTCATATTTGAAGTGTACCTATGATGAAAAGTACAGGCCTCATCTTTTTAAGTGGGAGAACTTGCACAATTGGTGGCTGACTAAATACTTTTTTGCCCCACTGTAGCTCCACATTGATCTGGTACTGGTACTCCCTGTATATAGCTCCACATTGATCTGGTACTGGTACTCCCTGTACATAGCTCCATTCTTGTGTATTTTATTCCTCTTGTGTTAAAAAAACAAACTTTTTTTTACTCTGCATAAATTGGAAAGGTTCGTAAGCAAGCATTTCACTATATAGTCTATACCAGTTGTATTCATTTAACAACCCTACCTGCATGTACATAATTATCTCAATTACCTCTTCAATGATTTGTTTTTCTTATCTCTTACCTTTTTCTTAATTTTTCTTTTTTTGTTATTTTCTTAACTGCACGTATGGTTAAGGGCTTGTAAGTAAGCATTTCACTGTAAGGTCTACAAATGTTGTATCTGGCGCATGTGACAAATAAATACAATTTGATTTGGCGCATGTGATGAACTTTGATTTGACTGTGTTGTGTTCCAGGTTCTCTGGATGAAGATGTGGTGGTGATCGAGGCGACTCCTGCACCCCCTGTCCCAGCCAGCGAGGAGATCAACGTCACCTCCACCGACAGCGAGGTGGAGATAGTCAACGTGGGAGATGTCTTCAGGTGAGCACCTTTCCCTGTCTCCTCTCTGAGGAGATCAACGCTGTACAGAGCTAATGAACCACAGTGGAAAATCGAATGAAGTGACATGGTAAAGTACTTTGGCTGTAAAATTCTCTCTCTCGGGAGAAAAAACATCCATCTCAATATTTCCCCCCATCTTTAAGCTGTGAAAGCAATCTAAATGGCACCGGCCTTTATTTGTGTCCTGAGACAGCCTGGCCCTGCAGTACAGACAGTACTTTATCCTCGTGGCTCTGTCAATATAATCACAGTCAACTGTGGTGTGTCTAATAGAGGCTCGCTGGGCCTGGCTTCTCATCAAGTGTCATAACATTTACTGAGACTGTCACATTGTGCTGGGGTAGTGTTTTTCCAGGATACCTCAGAAATGCAGTGTATGCCCTTGGAGTGCTATTTGGCCCCTATGGAGAAGTTGCTGGTATCGCTATGGCATGGGAGATGATGCACATCTGGGAATGGCCGAGAAGCTGGCAAGCTGCAGCATTGCACTGCCATTCCACAGCTCTCCCAGCTGTTGCTATCACTGTCTTCTTCAAGGGCAAGGCGTCCATACAGTAATACCCCAGCTCTCTCACCACTCTCCATGAACAATCTAACGAGAGACCCTCTCTTCCCCCAGGGCATTCTCATCTGACCCTCAGTTCTCTCTGATCCAGGTCCAGTTACTTCTGATCCCCCTGTCAGATAACTCCAGGTCTAGTTTGAGGGTTTCTCTGGTACAGTCTCTGATCTAGAGAACCAGGACATTAGATCCAGGTGGATTTGCTTTTCTTCTCGCGGCACGATCTCCTGAACCGATATGATTACTTAAACATGGGGAATAAATGCCAGCTGGTTACAGGTTACCAGGGCTTTTGGCAGGCTTTATGAAGTGGGTACCCAGAGTGTAGTCTTTCTCCATAGACCTAGGCCTATATGATTTTTCTATCTGACTCATGTGGGATGTCTTCTGAAAATCCTCCCTGCCATGACCTGAGGAAAGTTGATCTCATTCATTGGGATTTTAAAGCAGTGCCAGTGTGAGAGCGTTATGTTACAGTATATCGGTACTGTTATAGTGGTGTACCTCTCGGATTTGTTTCTAGTTGTCTCCCCTCGTCTTTCTCTCCTTGAACCCCTCTCCTCTCTTTAATTGTTATTGAGGTGTATTGGTGCATAGCGCTGAGAATCATTTCCACCAGCTTGATTCCATTATCTCAGCCTCTGCTGCCAGAAATAGCAAGGCCTGTGAATTTCACTCCTGCCAGCAAAGTCACTCTATCAACCCAAATGAATTGCTCTCTGTTTGTGAGATGCGTTGTCTCTTGTGAGACAAATGAGCAGAATTCCAGCAGAAATTCTGCTCCGGCAATCAAATGGTCAGTTTCAGTTACTGTAGGGTTTATCTTGTAGAAAACGTTTATACATGCCAGCAAAGCCACAACACAACACTAAACAACACATTTATTGCACTATAACGGTGACAAACGGTGCCCACAAACTTTTAGTGCTTTCGGAAAGTATTCAGACCCCTTGACTTTTTCCAAATGTTTTTATGTTAGAGCCTTATTTTAAAGTCGCTAAAACATTTTATTTATTTATCTACACACAATACCCCATAATGACAAAGCTAAAACAGGTTTTTTGAATTTTTTGAAATGTAATAAAAAATGTAAAAAACAAATGTCTTATTTACATAAGTATTCAGACCCATTACTATGAGAGCCCAAATTGAGCTCAAGTGCATCCTATTTCCATTGATCATCATTGAGATGTTTCCACAACTTGATTGGATTCCACCTGTGGTAAATTCAATTGATGGGAGAAGGGCCTTTGTCAGGGAGGTGACCATAAACCTGATGGTCACTCTGACATAGCTCTTGAGTTCCTCTGTGGAGATGGGAGAACCTTCCAGAAGGACAACCATCTCTGCAGCACTCCACCAATCAGGCCTTTATGGTAGTTTGGCCAGACAAAAGCCACACCTCAGTAAAAGGCACATGACCGCCCACTTGGAGTTTGCCAAAAGGCACTTAAAGGACTCAGAACATGAGAAACAAGATTCTCTGGTCTGTTGTCCTGTTGGAACAGGAGCAGGTTTTCATCCACATCCCCACAGCATGATGCTGACACCACCATGCTTCACCGTAGGTATTGTGCCAGGTTTCCTCTAGACGTGCCGCTAGGCCAAAGAGTTCAATCTTGGTTTACAAATGCACTGTACATAAAGCTGTCCCAACAGCAGTCCCAACACCTTACCACTGCTAGTCCTGGCTATCAGCGGAGCCTTGTCTGGCAGCGAAACGGTTCAATCAGCCTAATTTACTGACTTTAAATAACATAGCTGATATGGCTGACTGCTTAAAGAAATGTGGTTTCTACTGACAATTGTTGTTCAAACTATGGCGTAAGGGGACGACGTGAGGATGAGGCAATCTGTTATTTTGATTAAGACATTCAATTAATGAGCGAGTTAGGACCGATGTTTTCAATATAACTATTTGTTTAGCACTTTTGAAATGGGCTGTTCTTACAGTATTCTCCCTGTACACCAATTCAGAACCATAGGATAAATAAAGGCAGCATATAGGCAGACAATGAAAGCTCTTACAATATTCAATGATTGCATTTCTCTAAAACAGGTTATAGGCACCACCAAGTCAGAACAGTAGGTTAAATTAAGAGGTGAAAATAGATCATATATATATATATTATTAGAGTGAGGCACATGGGCTACGACCAGCTTACTACACAACATACATTTAGTATTACTTTCTTAGCTACAGTATACAGATCTACATGGCATATTACATTTATGCAGCATCATACAAGATATTTTTGGACTCAGGCGCAGCGGTCCTTCGTAGGCAAATTTTGGCATCGAACTCTATCATCAGTCTGGCATTCTCTGGATTTATGGTGCTTTCAAGACAACTGGGAACTGAAAAAAAAACTTTTAAAACAATGGCGAATCATGATGACGTCCGTGATCTTGAGGTCGGAGCTCTAGAAATAGGCCCGAGTTCCCAACTTGCAATTGTGCGTTGGATTACCATTCAAAATGTATATTCCCATTTGGTGCTCGTTTTCTTCCGAGTTCCCAGATGTCTTGAACTCACTGAAGTCTGAGATTTCCCAGTTAAGTGTTCCCAGTTTTGAGCACGGCAGTTGAATGTTTATCCTTTTTAATCTTGGAAAAGAGACCCTTAAACGCAGAGTTGGACCACACACCAACTCTACCAGAATAGCAGGCTAGTGATTGCTTTGCAATGCTTGTTGTTGATTCCTTTCAAACCACTCATTGTTGAATTTACAATTTCCAACTTGTTGTGTAGTGTTTATGGCCGATGAGCACCGATACTTTTTATCTATAATTTCTCATTATTATTTATCTACATATGACAGGGATTGAAAATAATCTACCAGTAGATTGTCGACTTGAATCATGATGATGACTGCAAGCTAAGATTTTCATTCCAATCAAAGCTACTGTAGATCTAACGTGATTTGATGTCATTTTATCTGTGGCCAATGACCTTAAGCCTTCTTGGATGGACACTTCTAATGTAATTTTATGGCAGCACCCAAGAATTTTCAAGCTCCACCTGTAGATTTTGCAGTGATGTAGTTCACCGCTGACACTGTTCTGACACTGTCATTGTAATTAAGAATTTGTTCTTAACTAACTTGTCTAGGTAAATAAAGGTTACATTTTTTATCTTTTTTTATCTAAAAAAATGTAATGTCCCCATGCGTGACAGAACACTGAGCCAATAACGGCGCAACTGGAGAACACTACCAACCCCCACCTCCACGAAAGCACTGAGCTAGACTGAAACACCTGCATTTTGGAGCTGCCCTTCTCAAGAAAGCAAAGAAGAGACCAACTTGTTAAGTGGCTTTATTAACTCAGTGATATTTTTTTAAATTAATTAAACAATTACATTGTTTGCGAACAGATATGTGACATGTATTAATGCCAAAATAACGTGAAAAACAGGAAACAAAAAAAGCTAAACAGGCAGGGCTCAAAACAGCCCTGAATGACTGGTCACCCCTGCTTGTATGGAATGAATGGCTAGGTATCTGGGGAGTAAAGTAAACAAAATAAACCTACATCTGTGATTTTATGTATCCTTTTTATCCTATTGCAGGTCAAAACACTGTTCTGGCACTTAAAAATACTTCAAGGTTTACCGCAGGTTTTCTGAATAGGCAAATTCTCTCAACCCTGTGCCTATCACCAATCTCTAGATGTGCACAAAGCATACCATAGGTCTAAAGATATCAGGAGTGGCCAGCCCAATGAGCCCAGTGCATTTTCATGTTTTTTTCCCATTTCATATGAATGACATGCAGATGTTCAGGGTGGCAGTAAGTAAGGCCTATTGATCAGGGGAATGGATGGCTGACTAGAGAGGAGATAGTTTGCTAGTAATCACAGGTGAGCCTCCCAGCTGCTGTGTCCTTGAATGAGCCACTAATTTGCTTCAGTTAATACTCAGCTAGCTACATAAGTGCAAACTTAATGAGGCCGTGTCATTCACTTGCATGTTAGTGGATTGGTTGGTTCCTGTCGCTGTATAGTGTGTTAACCTCTTGGTCCGCAGGCGTCCCATCTAGACATCTGGAAATGCAAATGCGCTACGCTAAATGCTAATAGTACTAGTTAAAACTCAAACGTTCATTAAAATACACATGCAGGGTATTGAATTAAAGCTACACTCGTTGTGAATCCAGGCAACAAGTCAGATTTTTAAAATGCTTTTCGGCGAAAGCATGAGAAGCTATTATCTGATAGAATGTAACACCCCAAAAGACCCGCAGGGGACGTAAACAAAATAATTAGCATAGTCGTCGCTACAAAAACCACACAAATAAAATATAAAACATTCATTACCTTTGACCATCTTCTTTGTTGGCACTCCTAGATGTCCCATAATCACTATTGGGTCTTTTTTTTATTAAATCGGTCCATATATAGCCTAGCTATCGATCTATGAAGACTGTTATAGAGTCTTATAACGTAATGTCATTTTTTTTAATTCAAAAAGTCGAAGATAAACTTTCACAAAACACTTTGAAATACTTTTGTAATGCAACTTTAGGTATTATTAAACGTTAATAAGCGATCAAATTGATCACGAGGCGAAGTATATTCTTTAGCTGTCCGTCTGGAAAAAATGTCCGGGTAATTCTCAACCAAAATATCCGGTCGGAGACCGGAGGAAATGCGTTGCCTTGCGTCTGTTTGACCAAGAAACAAATAGTAGGCAAATGACAAGACTCTAGACAACGTGTGGAAGCTGTAGGTATTGCAACCTCAGCCCCATTAAATGTGGTTCACCTTTATCAATGGGTTCAAGTCGCGCATGGATATATATTTCCATTTTCAGTGATCAGATTTTCCTGCGCTTTTCGATGAAACGCACGTTCTGTTATAGTCACAGCCGTGATTTAACCAGTTTTTTATAAACGTCTGAGTGTTTTCTATCCACACATACTAATCATATGCATATACTATATTCCTGGCATGAGTAGCAGGGCGCTGAAATGTTGTGCGATTTTTAACAGAATGTTCGAAAAAGTAGGGGGTAGGATTAACAGGTTAACTAGCTAGCTAATCCACCTTGTGTAATTATGCTCCTTACTAATGTAATCCATGGCATAGCATGCTAGCATTGTTATTGATACGTTTATGGTTTGTTCAAACCGGTCATTATGCTTTCAGGAAGATCATCAGCCAAATATGGCCGCCTCTATGATGGCTAGAGAGGAGGTACACAGCACAGCCATGTCATGGAGTGTTCTGTCTAAACAGGCCCTTTGGGGCCAGAGAAGGTTCTAGAAGCCTCCTGTCTCTCTGGTATGACCAGTCATGTGGCATCACTTCCCATTATTTTCAGGATGAGAGGAGCCCCCTCCACATTCTACAAACACTAAAATAGGCAACTCCATATCTGCCCAGTTAGAGTCCTATGATATTGGCCTATAGTACCTATCGTATAATAGATGTAGTGCCTGCAAGGATTGTGATTAGAGGTCGACCGATTATGATTTTTCAATGCCGATACCGATTTATTGGAGGACCCCAAAAAAAAGCTGAGGGGGGGGGTAATAACTATTACAACAATACTGAATGAACACATATTTTAACTTAATATAATACATCAATAAAATCAATTTATCCTCATAAATAATGAAACATGTTCAATTTGGTTTAAATAATGCAAAAACAAAGTGTTTGAGAAGAAAGTAAAAGTGCAATATGTGCCATGTAAGAAAGCTAACGTTTAAGTTCCTTGCTCAGAACATGAGAACATATGAAAGCTGGTGGTTCCTTTTAACATGAGTCTTCAATATAAGAAGTTTTAGATGGGAATTCTAGGACTATTTCTCTCTATACCATTAGTATTTCATTAACCTTTGACTATTGGATGTTCTTATAAGCACTTTAGTATTGCCAGTGTAACAGTATAGCTTCCATCCCTCTCCTCGTTGCTACCTGGACTCGAACCAGGAACACATTGACAACAGCCACCCTCGAAGCAGCGTTACCCATGAAGATCAAGGTGAATAACTACTCCAAGTATCAGAGCGAGTTACGTTTGAAACGCTATTAGCGTGCACCCCGCTAACTAGCTAGCAATTTCATATCGGTTACACCAGCCTAATCTCGGGAGTTGATAAGCTTGAAGTCAAACAGTGCAATGCTTAAAGCATTGCGAAGAGCTGCTGGCAAAACCCACGAAAGTGCTGTTTGAAGGAATGCTTACGAGCCTGCTGGTGTCTACCACCGCTCAGACTGCTCTATCAAATCATAGACTTAGTTATAACATAATAACACAGAAATACGAGCCGTAGGTCATTAATATGGTAGAATCCGGAAACTATCATCTCGAAAACGAGACGTTTATTCTTTCAGTGTAATACGGAACCGTTCCGTATTTTATCTAACAGGTGGCATCCATAAGTCAAAATATTCCTGTTCCATTGTACAACCTTCAATGTTATGTCATAGTTGCGTAAAAGTCTGGCAAATTAGGTGGCCCAAACTGTTGCATATACCCTGACTCTGCGTGCAATGAATGCAAGAGAAGTGACACAATTTCACCTGGTTAATATTGCCTGCTAACCTGGATTTCTTTTAGCTAAATATGCAGGTTTAAAAATATATACTTCTATGCATTGATCTTAAGAAAGGCATTGATGTTTATGGTTAGGTACACATTGGAGCAAGGACAGTCCTTTTTTGTGAATACGCACCGCAAGATAAACTAGTAATATCATCAACCATGTGTAGGTAACTCGTGATTATGATTGAGTGATTTGTTCTTTATAAGATAAGTTTAATGCTAGCTAGCAACTTACCTTGACTTACTACATTCACGTAACAGGCAGGCTCCTCGTGGAGTGCAATGAGAGGCAGGTGGTTAGAGTGTTGGAGAAGTAAGGTTGCAAGATTGAATCCCCAAGCTGACAAGGTACAAATCTGTCGTTCTGCCCCTCAAGGCAGTTAACCCACTGTTCCTAGACTGTCATTGAAAATAAGGATGTGTTCTTAACTGACTTGCCTAATTAAATAAAGATTAAATAAAGGTGTAAAACAATACCGATTTCCGATTGTTATGAAACTTGAAATCGGCCCTAATTAATCGGCAATTCCGATGAATCGGTCAACCTCTAATTGTGATCATGTTGTTTTCAAGGGTAGGTTTTTAGATGAAGGATATTTGTTCTGTATGTAGGGCAGTGCAATGAAATGTTGAGTCGTGTCTGGCTGTTCCCAGAATGGGACCCTCTGTGTGAAACCTAAGGTCAGTTGGTGGCGCTCCCTCTCTCAGGCTCTGACCGTTCACGTGACTCATCTCCAGGCTCCCAGTTCTCTGTGTGTATGTGCTATGAGTGGAATGCAGGGAGTGGGGGAAACTGGGGGTGTTTTCTAGGCAGGGGGAGGTGGTTAATAGCAGCAAGTCTTCACATCTCAGGAAAATGCCGTGTGTGTGTGTGTGTGTGTGTGTGTGTGTGTGTGTGTGTGTGTGTGTGTGTGTGTGTGTGTGTGTGTGTGTGTGTGTGTGTGTGTGTGTGTGTGTGTGTGTGTGTGTGTGTGTGTGTGTGTGTGTGTGTGTGTGTGTGTGTGTGTGTGTGTGTGTGCGCGAAGAGGAACCAGGGCAGGAACAAGAAGAGTAATAACATACTGTTGTTTGGTGGCGTGGATGAGCAGTTAAAGAACCGGTTTAGAGACCAGTTCAGGCTGCTGTGGAGTGGAATAGCAGGGGAGCAGGCAGAGTCTCTCTATAACTCTGCATAGTTATAGCATACCCAGAGAAGAGCTGCACTGGGGATCAGGCCACATGCCTCCGGTTGTTTTTAGCAGTGAAGCCAAGCCCCCCTTCCAGAGGCCAGCTCATCTGACCACTCTCTTTGGGCTCACCGTCTCAGTGAGCCCATTCTTCAGGTCTGGAACCCCAATGGAGAATTTCACCCACTTGGCTTGACTGACTGGAGTTTCAGTGGCCCTGTTAATTTCTCCCATGTTCCATCTGTCCCACAGACATGCGATTAGCTTGCCCGTGATTGATTGTTCCCTGACGGTGCTCCTCTGTAGATTTATTCAGGCTGTGCAGTGTGACTTATTTTAAACAGTGTTATCCAGGAGAGATCAGTAAGGGGGAAGGAGATCAGTAAGGGGGGAGGGAGATCAGTAGGGGGGGGGGATCAGTAAGGGGGGGAGTGATCAGTAAGGGCCCTCTAAGAAATAGAAAAGAAAAGGGCTGTCTTTCAGAGAGCTTGTAAATATTTGGAGTGTGATACAGATGGGTTTACATAAGCATTGCTCTCTCCCTCACCCCAGCCCTTGCTCTCCATCTCCCTCCTCCCTCTCTGGCGCTCCCTCACTTGCTCTATCACTCTTCCTCCCACCCCCTCGCTCTCTTCCTTAATCTCCCTCCCTCCACTCTCTTACTGTATCGCTCCCTCTCTCTCCCTGTAGATATACCTCACTCCCTTCGCACTCTCTCTCCCCTTCTCTCTCTCCCCTTCTCTCTCTCCCCTTCTCTCTCTCCCCTTATCTCTCTCCCTCCCTCCTCTATCTTCCTTCTCTCCCTCTCTCTTCATGCTAGGTTGACCATATTCTCCTTAGGTATTTCCGGGAAGTGAATGAGCAGAGTAGTTAGTTACGGGAGTGTGTGTGTGTGTGTGTGTGTGTGTGTGTGTGTGTGTGTGTGTGTGTGTGTGTGTGTGTGTGTGTGTGTGTGTGTGTGTGTGTGTGTGTGTGTGTGTGTGTGTGTGTGTGTGTTTTTATTTCCCCATCTCTGCCTGCACCTCCCAAAGCTGCCCTGGCTTGCAGGAGAATGCAGAGAAGGGCTGTTTCTGAAGGGGGAGGTGTAGCGAAGAGTACTGGATGTGGAGGTTAAAGGGCAGCAGGATGAGCAATACCAGTTTTCCGCTGAAAGATCCTTTGTTTACTGTGCAGAGAGGATAATGGTTGGGATAGAGTGTGTGAGTATACATAGGTGCCATATTCAGTATCAGTGAAGGCTTTGGATTTTGGTGCAGAACATGCAGCTTGCGCTTCTGTCTTGCTGTTTAATGTAGTACCAGGTGCTTCATGTTGTTTGTTTCCACACACATTCTATTGAGTCCCTTAATTGTGTCGCCCTCCCCAGTACCATAGCCTTTATACACAGCCCATAGATCCTGTCCCTGCAGTTAGCCCCACACTACCCCACTGTCGAGCCCTCTCTAAGCCCTCAGGCATTTGGCAGATCTGCGTGGAGATGGCAAAACCCTGGTCCTGCCAAGCCCCCAGTTCCCACAGTGTTCATGTTTACTGTGTTCTGTTTTCCCCTCACCTCCACCCCTCAGAGGCCACTGTGGTAAACAGGTATTTACAAAATAATCCCAGGTCTACGTTGTGGGTAATTAGGTGCTTGTCCCTGGTGGGCTAGCCTGTTCCCTGGGCCCGGAGGTCGGCTAGCCTGTTCCCTGGGCCCTGAGGTGGGCTAGCCTGCTCCCTGGGCCCCGAGGTGGGAGAGAGGAGGAGCAGGTGCCAATTACAGTGCAATCAAGCCACACCTCCTATACTGGCTCTCTGTGTGTACCACCTTCACTGTTCCACATGGTGTGTGTGTGTGAACTGCCCCATGGGACATGGAGGCTTTGCTTCCTCTATTCTGCATTGCCAACATCAGAAGTTGCACTAATAGGTTTTTGTTGCCTTCCGTCCTTTTTCGTTTGTTTTGAAGTGTGTCCATCTGACAGGAAATGGAATGGAATGGACTGCTGTTAGAGCTAATGGGAACCCCCCCTACACACACAACACAACACAACACAACACAACACAACACAACACAACACAACACAACACAACACAACACAACACAACACAACACAACACAACACAACACAACACAACACCAATGCAGCCCACAGCAGTTAGGCATTTCCTCTGCTGAATTGTGTGAGAAGACAGAGTATGAGTGGACACACTCTCTCACACGCCTGGTTATTAGAAGGACTTTTTAGGTGTGTGTGTGTGTGTGGCGTTGCTATTGTTGTGCACACACACACTGGTCTCACTGGAAAAGCAGCAGCCCATCATGCTTGTCTGTAATCGTATTGTTTTAATGATGCATCCTGTGGTTTAGAGGTTGCAGCAGCAGCCCTGCAGAGTCTCTCTGCTCCTGGCTCTCCCCTTCCCTCAGCCTGGTCTTGGCCCTCAGGCCTGGTTCACTGCTCTCCCTCTCTTCCACAGCCCCATCTCTCCATGACAGGCTGCTTTACGGCAGGCACTCTATCCCGTAGGCTCCCCCCTCTCATCCTGCTCTACGGCACACTGACACTCTCTGGACTCCCACATCACACGAGATAGCGGAAGGCAGGAGGAAAGAGTGAGGCAGTGAGATGGGGAGAGAGGAAGACTGCGAAAGGGAGAGGAAAGAGAGCACAGTCAATGATGCACAATGGTTGTGACTTGAGAGAATGTGTGTGGTAGCTGAGGCCAAATGAGGTAGAGGTGTTTCTGTGTGTTGGATGTGGAATTGTGTTTTCCACATGGTTGTTTTGGAGTTTGTTAGTGGGTGTGGTGGAAGAAACCATGTGTGTAAAACAAACGTGATCTTTATATATGGTTCTCAAAGGTTTGCACAGCTGTGTGTCTCTCTCGTGCGCACGGCTGTGTGTAGACTGTCTTTTTGAATTAGCTGCAGCGCTAGCACTCATGTCAGCTGGCTCTTATTTACTTTCCAGCCAGGCGTTCCAGCAGCTCCCAAAGTGAGCCCGATTTGTGCTCATCACACAGAAAAAGCCGTGTGGATCATCTCCTGCCTCCAAATGACGACGTTTCAACTTTCCCTTTTACTACATAAATGACATCATAAAATTAACTGTTGTTCATATATTTATTTAAAGGACAATCAGGCTGGGAAAGCAAGAGATTTGCTTTGGGAGGACAAATGGGCTGAATTGCCTGGATTTTCTCACTTCTCCATGAAGTCTTATTGACTGGGTCTCATCCACTGACCACCGGTCTCCAGTGAGAGGGCTGTGTGATCAGCAATCTCATAGAATTGTTACAATGTTACAATACCGTAGCCTAGGGTCTAGATAACCTGGCATTATCAGGGTGGTCCCAATCAGTCTGAAAACTGAAGCCTTGTTTAATCTGGTTGTTTACCCCCCTCTCCTCTCCTTCCTCTCTAACTGTCTGTGTGTTTGTGTCCACAGGCCTCGCTCGGTGGGGGGCCACGGCAGGATGTACTGGGGCCCCAGCTGCTCCCAGAACCGACCCCAGGAGCCGCGCAGCCGCCACCGCCTCTCTACCGTCATCCAGCCTCTGCGCCAGAGCGCCGGGGAGGTGGTGGACCTCACAGTGGACGAGGATGGTGAGCATGAGGACGTGCTGACCCCCAATACCACTCTGAGATGAACTATATGATGTAACAGTCACATAGACGTCCTAGACTTGGACTCAGGCCTCTGTTTTTCCACTGTCTTTTCTTTCAAAGCTAGGCTCATTCGTCTTTCAACACAAAGGCAAATTTACAGTAGTCCTCTTAAGGACAGTCATTTTTACATGAGCAACATACAAATGGTTGCATGTTTTGTCTGTCTGTCTGTCCATGCAGTAAACTTGCTTCTCTGGACCGACCGTCCGTCTGTCCAGAGAAGCAAGTTTACTCTTGAGGCAGACAGAAAATAGATCTGGTGATTATATGTGTAAAAATCAATTACGTCGGGGAACAGCTTTTTCATAGATGCTGCTTACGATAGCCGGACTGTCGCACAGCATGTGAATGTGGGCATCCAATACTTGGATTTAGATGAGTTTCATGCTTTCTTACATGATCCAGCTCGACACTGCGTAGGGGGTTGGGAAATATTACATGTCAAATTAAATACTCTAATTTACACTCTATTGTTTAATAGGATTAGCTAGCTTCTTCCACACATCTCTCCAAACCTGGGAGCGAGTGGCTGTCGCTAACTTGAAATAAGAATTGTCCTGTCATCACAATTAAATTTGAAATGTTCCCGTAAGCGAGCACTGTTTTAATAATGATTCATCTGTATTTTTTCATCAAATAGAGGAATATTAATAGCAACCGTGCCCCTGTCTGCTCTTTCATTGGTTGGCTTTTACACATCAACCCAATGCATTTCTGATGCATGTCGTTTCATACTGTCAATCCTATCATGTTTGTAACATGATAAAATGTCACAGTGATGCCAGCCACTGGAGCAGTAGCCAGAAGCATGCTCTTCATTGTAAATGTGGAGGCATTAGGCACAATTAATGAAATACACCTGGCAGTATTAAAGCTTATGTGGGTAAAGGGCTTCACTCTGGATTTAGGGGACATACAGCCGACTCCTGATGAGTATAGCCTACATTTACAAAGTCCATTTAAGAGCTGTGTATTTAATCATCCCCAATTCATATACAGTTGAAGTTGAAAGTTTACATACACTTAGGTTGGAGTCATTAAAACTAGTTTTTCAACCACTCCACAAATGTCTTTTTAACAAACTATAGTTTTGGCAAGTCATTTAGGACATCTATTTTGTGCATGACAAGTAATTTTTCCAACAATTGTTTACAGACAGATTATTTCACTGTATCACTATTCCAGTGGGTCAGAAGTTCACATACACTAAGTTGACTGTGCCTTTAAACAGCTTGGAAAATTCCAGAAAAGGATGTCATGGCTTTAGAAGCTTCTGCTAGGCTAATTGTCATTATTTGAGTCAATTGGAGGTGTACCTGTGGATGTATTTCAAGGCCTACCTTCAAACTCTTTGCTTGACATCATGGGAAAATCAAAAGAAATCAGCCAAGGCCTCAGAAAAAGATTGTAGACCTCCACAAGTCTGGTTCATCCTCGGGAACAATTTCCAAACGCCTGAAGGTACCACGTTCATCTGTACAAACAATAGTACGCAAGTATAAACATCATGGGACCACGCAGCCGACATACGGATCAGGAAGGAAACGCATTTAGTCTCCTAGAGATGAACGTACTTTGATGCGAAAAGTGCAAATCAATCCCAGAACAACAGCAAAGGTTCTTGTGAAGATGCTGGAGGAAACCGGTACAAAAGTAACTATATCCACAGTAAAACGAGTCCTATATCGACATAACCTGAAAAGCCGCTCAACAAGGAAGAAGCCACTGCTCCAAAACCGCCATAAAAAAGCCAGACTACAGTTTGCAACTGCCCATGGGGACAAAGATCGTACTTTTTGGAGAAATGTCCTGATGGTCTGATGAAACAAAAATAGAACTGTTTGGCCATGATAACAATCGTTATGTTTGGAGGAAAAAGGGGGAGGCTTGCAAGCCGAGGAACACCATCCCAACCATGAAGCACAGGGGTTGCAGCATCATGTTGTGGGGGTGCTTTGCTGCAGCAGGGACTGGTGCACTTCACAAAATAGATGGCCTCATGAGGATGGACAATTATGTGGATATATTGAAGCAACATCTCAAGACATCAGTCAGGTTAAAGCTTGGTCGCAAATGGGTCTTCCAGATGGACAATAACCCCAAGCACACTTCCAAAGTTGTGGCAAAATGGCTTAAGGACAACAAATTCAAGGTATTGGAGTGGCCATCACAAAGCCCTGACCTCAATCCCATAGATAATTTGTGGGCAGAACTGAAAAAGGTGTGTGTGTGAGCAAGGATGCCTACAAACCTGACTCAATTACACCAGCTCTGTCAGGAGGAATGGGCCAAAATTCACCCAACTTATTGTGGAAGCAAAGCAATTGGAAGGCTACCCAGAATGTTTGACCCAAGTTAAACAACTTAAAGGCAATGCTACCAAATACTAATTGAGTGCATATAAACTTCTGACCCACTGGGAATGTGATGAAAGAATTAATGGCCCCAAGCCATTATATTATACCTTTTAAAAATGACCTGAAATCCCTCCTCTTTAGGAAGGTCCTCCATTAGATATAGTTGTGTTACATGTCCCCTGTAGTGTCATCTGGGTTCTTTGTTTCAGTTTCTCTGTCTAGTTGTTTATTGTTTTTATTTATTTCAATGAAAATCAAATTATACATTCAATTTATTATTATCATATATCAGGTGTGTACTGACTGTTTTTGTAATGGCTTTACCATTCCAACATCCTGCATATCTCTGGCTAATGGCTATGTTTTCCCAGACCAGTTTGCCCTCTAACCTGAGGCATTAGCAAATCAGACCAAAGCATTAGTGTGACTTAAGTCCAATTTGGTGCATTTTCTTTATGGTCTCGCACTGTGTGACTGATAACAGAATAACAGAGCAGTGTGAGATATGAGCCTATTTGCATTTCTTTGGAGGAGGAGGATAAATTAATTTGTGAGTATGAAAAGCAGATGGAGCGCCACTGTGGAATGCTAATGAGCTCTCTTCTTCTCCCTGGCTGCCAAGCCACTGCAGCCAGTCTACGCACCAGGGTTTCCGTTCACCGGTAACAGACAGCTTTTGGCCGATTTTAAAAATAAATAGAAAGCAGATAAAAATGCTGTGTGTATAGTAGGCTTACACTGAGTGTCCAAACCGTTTGCAACACCTTCAGTTGCAACCTCTTTTGCCATCAGAACAGCCTCAATTCGTTTGGGCATGGCCTTTACAAGGTGTCGAAAGCGTTCCACAATGATGCTGGCGCATGTTCACTCCAATGCTTCCCACAGTTGTCGAGTTGGCCGGATGTCTTTTGGGTAGTGGACCATTCTTGATACACACAGGAGACTGTTGATCGTGAAAAACCCACCAGCGTTGCAGTTCTTGACACAAACCGGTGTGCCTGGCTCCTCCTACTATACCCCGTTCTAAGCCTCTTAAATATTTAGTCTTGCCCATTCACCATCTGAATGGCACACATACACAATCCTTGTCTCAAAGCTTAAAAAACATTCTTTAACCTTTCTCCTCCCCTTCATCTACACTGATTTTGAAGTGGATGTAACAAGTGACATCATAGTTTTCACCTGGATTCACCTGGCCAGTCTTTCATGGAAGGAGCATGTTTTGTTCACTCTGTGTATATTCGTTATGGAGGCATATCTTATTTATCACACGCCTACAGCATACAGATACAGAGCCTTTGAGTGGAAAATCTGTCCGAGCGCGAGAGCTGCTGCTACAGCATCTCCAACAGTAAATGCTTAGGCAACAGAAGGCAGGCTTCATCAGTGCGTCACACACCACTTTGCAATTAGCTAGAGGTAGTATGCATTTTGTAAATATATACTTAATTGTTTGAAACCTGAACATTTTAATACATACAGTGCCTTGCAAAAGTATTCATCCCCCTAGGAAAAACCCTATTTGTTTTTGCATTACAACCTGTAAATTAAATAGATTTTTATTTGGATTGGTGAAGTGAAATTGGTGAAATGAAAAAAAAAATTTGTTTCAAAAAATGTATAAAAGGGAAAATGGTGCATGCGTATTCACCCCCTTCGCTATGAAGCCCCTAAATAAGATCTGGTGCAACCAATTACCTTCAGAAGTCACATAATTAGATTTCACACAGGTGGACTAAATTTAACTAAGTGTCACATGATCGGTCATGTGATCTCAGTATATTTACACCTGTTCTGAAAGGCCCCAGAGTCTGCAACACCACTAAGCAAGGGGCATCACCAAACAAGCGCCACTATGAAGACAAAGGAGCTCTCCAAACAGGTCAGGGACGAAGTTGTAGAGAAGTACAGATCAAGGTAGGGTTATAAAAAATATCTGAAATTGAACATCGGAGTATCTGTCCATAGGACCACTTTAAACTGTACGCTCCACAGAGCTGGGCTTATGGAAGAGTGGCAAGAAAAAAGCCATTGCTTAAAGAAAATGAATACGCAAACACGTTACCTGTTCTCCAAAAAGCATGTGGGAGACTCCCCAAACATATGGAAGAAGGTACTCTGGTCAGATGAGACTAAAATATAGCTTTTTGGCCATCAAGGTAAGCGCTGTGTCTGGCGCAAACTCAACACCTCTCATTACCCCGAGTATACTATTCCCACAGTGAAGCATGGTGGTGGCAGCATCATGGCGGGGGGGGATATTTTTCATCGTCAGGGACTGTGAAACTGGTCAGAATTGAAGGAATGATGGATTGAGCTAAATACAGGGAAATTCTTGAGGGAAACCTGTTTCAGTCTTCCAGAGATTTGAGACTGGGACAGAGGTTCACCTTCCAGCAGGACAATGACCCTAAGCATACTGCTAAAGCAACAGTTGAATGGTTTAAGGGGAAACATTTAAATGTCTTGGAATGGCCTAGTCAAAGCCCAGACCTCAACCCAACTGAGAATCTGTGGTATGACTTAAAGATGGCTGTACACCAGCGGAACCCATCCAACTTGAAGGAGCTGGAGCAGTTTTGCCTTGAAGAATGGGCAAAAATCCCAGTGGCTAGATGTGCCAAGCTTATAGAGACATACCCCAAGAGTCTTGCAGCTGTAATTGCTGCACACGGTATCTCTACAAAGTATTGACTTTGGGGGGGTGAATAGTTATGCACCCTCAAGTTTTCTGTTTTTTTGTCTTATTTCTTGTTTGTTTCACAAGAAAAAATATTTTCCGTCTTCAAAGTGGTAGGCATGTTGTGTAAATCAAAATCCATTTTAATTCCAGGTCGTAAGGCAACAAAATAGCAAAATTGCCATGGGGGTGAATACTTTTGCAAGCCATTGTATGAGGCATGTCTTAATTTGCTTCAAAGTAGCCTATCCAAAATCAGACCAAATCCGTGAAGGCAATCATTTGATATAAACTTTCTTTCATTGTCCGGTAGCCGAAGGCACAATCCTAGTCATATTAGCAAACCATGCAGGTTGTTGCAGATTAGATCTCCCCTCTTTCTAAATTTCTGCAATCACGTGCCATTTTAACAAGTGTTTTCCCGCTAATTGGGTTATGGAACAAAATGTGATCGTAGCTTACTGCCTTGTGCGCTTTGCTGCGCAAATAATAGTTTATGAACATTTTAAGCTAAACGTTCTAATCTGTTGCATCACTCATTGCTTTGTAACGCTTGTTTTATGTAGCCTAGGCATACTGGTTGTATGAATTTGTGATCCATCGTTCCTCAATTGTCCCAGAGCTTTTGGAATAGGCTATTTCTTTCTCGACAAGCTGACCAATAGAATAGGTCAATGTTCTACTATGGGGGATAGTAGATTGACATAGGCTAGTGATTTTGCTGTTCTTTACTTGTCTTGTTAGCTGAGGAAAATGAAATGTGGACAGTTATTCTAACCTCTTTAAAGTGCAGATCAGAGTTTGGTAAGAAGGACTGCACATCATTGTGTCCTTGACTTGCATGTTTAGTTTTTATGAATTACCATAATATACATGTGAATTCTGTCACTCTGAGCCCTTTGGTTGGATGCCCTAATAGGTTATGCATCCAATGCGTATGGGTCCGGTAAATTAAAATGCTGCTGGTCAAATGTCCGGCACCACATTTTCCTGACGGAAACCCTGCTACACACACACAGATATGTGTGCTAAATAATAAATTCCCACCTATTTACTCTGTTTACTTGTCTGTCTTCCCTACCTCAGATCTCTCTGTTGTGCCATCCACCTCTGACAGCATTCACCCTCAGACTGTCAGCTCCTCGTCTTCATCCTCCTCTCATCATACCTCTACCTCAGAGCCCCACGATGCTCCGGGCCCCTCCACCAACTGCCCTGGTCAAGGCCCAGCCCCAGACAGCACGTTGGCACAGGGACCAAGGGGTATCGCAGGCACAGAGGGTAAGTCAGACCATGGACTCTCCAGAAAGCCATGATGTCAACCTTTATAAGTGTGCCTTTATAAGGATTAGGATGTGTGCCTTTATAAGTTTAGTAATCTTCCCTGTGGGTCATCTATGAATAATGATTGAAGCTTAAAGGTGTTTTCCATCTCTCTATCAGATGAGAGTAGAAGAGCCTCATCCGGCGTGGCAGGAGAGAGTGGGGGCGCGGCCATGCCAAGGTTACCCTCCTGCTGCCCGCAGCACTCCCCCTGCGGAGGGCCCTCCCCTGGTCACATGACCCTGGGCCATTCCAGCTGCCTGCAGGCCCAGCCCTCCCAGCAGCCGGGCTCCCAGCAGCACAGCCACGCCCACCACTTCCACCACCACCATCACCACATGCCTCAGCACCCACCTCCACCTACTCTGCCCTTTCCTGAGCCCAGCTGCCCCCTAGAGAGGCCCACTGCCCTGCCTGCACCATGCAGAGGGGGAGGGATCAGCAGCAGCAGCTCCACCCAATACCACGACCAGGTAGACCTGAGCATCAACACCCTGTTATGTTTTTTACATTGTAGCATTGTTGGAGGTTTGGCTGTTACTTCTGCTTCCTGTTTTTGATTTCCCCAACTTTAATATATCGACCAGAGAATTTATGCATTTCTTATAGCAGTAACATTTTAGAAATATAGTCCATATTAAAAATGTTGATTTCTTAAATCTTGAAAGTATTTTCTTTTTTGCCCCAAATCTATAAAAGTAGGCAAAATGAATAGAATTTGAGGAGATAAAAGGCTGCCTTTTCCCCCCACAATAGCTGGAGATAAATTAGAAATAATTTATAGTTTTAGTAAACTATGTAAGCCATGTTCTCCCTGGCAGATGGCACCATCGCATTCAAATGCATCTTTGACCAAGTCTTTGTTTATCTAAACAAAAGGCTCCGTCAATATCTGCACTAGTCAATGAATCAGATACAAGGTGATTTTTTAAAGGATTAAGAAGGAAAAAACAGAATAGGAACTGAAACAGACAAATAACTGGTATCTTAACAAAAACGTTACAAAGGATCTAGCTGGCAACCTCCCTTGGAGCCAGATTCACAGATGAATAGTTAAAATTCTGCTAATTGTTAGGAGCTGCTGGATTGTATTATTTACCATCAAAGTGGAGCAGTGTGTGGTTAAAGTGTAATGAGTTGGGTTGGGGTTGAGAGGGCTGTGTCTGCAGGTCAGGTTAGGGGCTCCCTCCATAGACCTCCGTCTCTCTCTTGATACTCTCTGATTCCTACATAATTCATGCAGGGCTGGTGCAAGTATTCAAAACTGGGCCGTCAGGTCTCTACCATGAAAAGGAGGAAGTAGTTGCATTGGTGAGGCAAAATACTGTGCCCTTTGATGGGTTTGGCCTACATGTAGGTACCGCCCTCAGCTACAGCTCAGAGAAAGGAGACATACTGCCTGCATAAGGTGAATAAGTCATGTTTTATGCATCAGTCTAAATATGATTATTTATTCGAATAATTCAACGAGGGAGGGCTGCTACTATGATTTGAAACTCCATCACTTAGATTGCATTTTCTCAGCCGGTTTACTGCAGTCTAAACTGTGAAGCCCATTGTCTTGTACTTGTATCTTGTACTTTGTGCTGGCTGGACCATGAAGCCGTGTGGTTTTAGTTTAGTGTTTTACTAGTTAGTTATATATTCTGTCACTACAAAGATCAAAGTCAGACAGTAGCACCATAACATCATCGTCTGGTTCTACTCTCTCCATACCTCCCCTCCCTGTATCTCTCACCCCTATTCTTTCATTTTCATTCCCCTCCTCTCCAACCCTCCTGTCTCTCTCTCCCCTCCCAAGCAGACTCTGCCGGTCGACCTGAGCAACAGTGGCTTGCGGAGCGGCGGGGGCAGCGGGGCCGGTAGTTTCCATGGCACCTCAGCCTTTGACCCGTGCTGCCCAGGCTCCACGTCACGGCCCGCTGCCTACAACTCCCAGAATGCAACGGGGCCAGGGCCCAGCCAGCCCAGCACAGTGGTGGACTCCTTCAGCTCAGCCATGGTGGCCCAGCCTCAGCCACAGCCACAGCTATCCACCTGCAGGCACTTCATGCACCCCTCCTGTGAGTAGAGCTACATCTGCACCAAAAGGGAAATGGCCTTTTATTTTGGGAGGTGATATTATTTTATGGTGTCTTTTTGTTTAAGTGTTGATTTGATAGGAAAATGAAATGCTGCAGTAGTAACTATAGTGTATTATTCCCATGCAGAACGTGCATACTACTGTACTAAACACTTTAGCCTTTAGGATTTATACAGTAACTATTACCACCAGACCTTGAAAGATTATGCCGACAACAGCACTCTTGAAACCCAGTGCTAATGGTAATTAAGAGAAACACCTGATGTTTAATGTGCTAAGTGCTGCGGGTGTGCTACCAAACAGGCCTTGTTAATTGCTGGTTCTCCTCAGAATAGCTCTGTGTGGAATGAGAAAGAGTGTAGCGGGGCTCCAGTAAGGAGGGAGGGAGGGAGGGGCTGGGTCTGTCTGGGGTCTCAGGTGGGAGACCTGCTCAGCACAGGGAACAGCCAGACAGCATGTTTCAGTGAGGAGAGTCATAACTGATGATGATCAGGTGTCATCATTAGGAAGGGGACTTAAAGGCGATCTGGTAAGGCGATCTGGTAAGGTGTTACTAACTACTTCTCAACTTTCTCCCACCATTCTCAATCTGTCTCTCTGACACCCAGACGCTCCCCTGGCACGCTCCCTGCACCACCAGCCCTCGAACACCTGCCCCCATTCCCATGGTAACCCTCCTCCCCCTCCTCAGCCCACTCCACAGGGTGACTACGTCATCCCCCACCCCGTCCATCCCTTCCACACGCCCCTGCCTTCCCACCCCCTGGCCACGCCGTGCCCCCCACCCCCCTGCCCCTCTGCCCGCCCACCACCTCACAGGCTCCAGTGCACCCCAACACCTGCCCGCAGAGCACCAGGCCCTGCAGCACCACATGCCCGCACTGGGGACCTCTGTGCAGAGGCTGCACCAGCACGAGATGCTACAGAGGATGGAGGTCCAGAGACGCAGGATGATGCAACACCCCACGTGAGTGTAGCCTCTGGCCCTGGTCCAACCCGTCTGATGGCAGCAACACAACTGCAAGCACAGACAGTAGCTTCCAATTGTCTGATTACAGTGACAATATTATGGTATTTTCCATCTCATGTTTCTGATACACCCCTCTTTCTTCTCCTTTCTCCAGACGAGCACATGAGCGCCCCCCTCCACACCCCCACAGAATGCACCCCAACTACGGCCATGGCCACCACATCCACGTGCCCCAGACCATGTCGTCCCACCCACGCCAATCTGAGCAGAGGACTGCATGGTTAGTACCATTTAGAGCAGTGGAGGGCCAGTGCCTTGCGTTTAGGGCCGAGAGTCTTTAAAAAAAATACCGACGTATGTGTGGCCTGCTGTGCGCATAGGATATTGTCAGTCATGCATGCCCTCATCTTCCCTGTTAAAATGGCCCCCGTGATGTCAATGTCTATGAGTTGATGAGGAATGTTTGTTTGGTCTGGTTTTCTTCTGTAGGGAGCTGGGTATCGAGGCTGGAGTGACCGTGGCACCATATCCTTCAGGACACCTGCACCCTCACCTGCCCCACTACCACCCTCCCCCAAGACTGCACCACTTCCCCATCCCCTTCATGGTGAGTGCACGACTGGCACCCTCACTCTAAGCACACGTGCCTACGTTAGAATACATGAGAAGTATGGCTTAGATGAATGATGCTAGCCCTCTATTTATAACATCTGTTATTTCAGGGATGGTTTGTTGGGCCACATGAATAATGCATTGGCAATTAATGGTGGCCCGTAAGGCATTTCAAGTGCATATTCAACATAACCAGCAGCCTGAAATCAATGGATGCCCCTTTGAAAAGATGTTAAAATTTAATGCACAATGTCAGAAGATATGAAATTGTGAGACTTCTGTGGTTATTAAAAATGCAGTTTTTGGCAAATGCTAACCGGACTTCATACCCAAGTCAAGCAGTGTCAGCAGCCTTGGTTGATAATGCTATATCGCTATATGTGCTTCATGAACTGTAGCCTATAGAAACAAATGACTGTACTCCACTGAAGTGAACATATTTCCATGGAATTGTTTTGCCTCCTTCCTCACAGCACACTGGCATGTCTGAAGTAACCTACCCGCACATTCGCTACATCTCATCCAGAATGACTGGATTTGGACGAACTTATGAGGTAACACTCAATTAGTGAAGATATAGTAACTAGGGCCTGGAGTTTTTCCTGCACATGTCAAGAGGTGAGGAAACTCTCCTGGCCCTGGTAATTAGTTATGAAGGAGCTGAGAGCGTGTTATGGCCTTGGCTTAGGAGCTGTGTCGAACTGAGTTGGCACAGTCTCACGTTGGGTTGTTTTCCTGCCCTATTTCCTCAGGATCTGCTGCATTTAGAGGAGAGATTGGGGACTGTGAACCGAGGGGCCTCTCAGGGAACCATAGAGAGGTGCACTTACCCACACAAGTACAAAAAGGTGAGAGCACTCCTATGAAAGTGTGTGTGTGTGTGTGTGTGTGTGTGTGTGTGTGTGTGTGTGTGTGTGTGTGTGTGTGTGTGTGTGTGTGTGTGTGTGTGTGTGTGTGTGTGTGTGTGTGTGTGTGTGTGTGTGTTTCAGAACAGATCCTATGTAATGTAGTTTGCTGTGATGTATTTTGTGCATGTCTGCACAATATTTTATTCTGGGACAGAGGGCACACTCGGTGGTTATTTTGTGCTCCTTTCAAAATATGAATGTATTGTTATCGTTAAGTCAGATGCTGTAGAAACTAGAAGGTGTCCCTTTCAACCAAAGTTGCAGCCTTAGAAAACATTGTAGGGAAAGATTCCATCTAGTTTTCCAAATGTATTTAAATAAGTAACCTAATAACCTGCTGCCCAATACAGAAGGTGTTGGAGACTGAGCGAGACATTGACGAACAGTTAACCCCTGAAGCATGGGCAACTATTGGGAAAAATATGCACGCAACCTCAGACTCGGTGAGAGAAAAAATGAACAAATTCAATTTGGAAACATGTCTCTGCTCATTTATAGTTGTTAATGGTAGTAGGTTTTGGGGGCAAGGGGATTCGGCAGTAGAAACTTTTGATAGATTTAAAAAAATATATATATTTATTTATTAAAAATAAAAATAAAACATCCATATTACCTTGATCCATAGGGATGACATGACATGTTTTGTAGCCAGGACAAAATTACCATTATCTCTGTCCTCATAGGGATATGTGTTCACCCTCATAATGCTTGTTCTGTATACAGTAAGCCCTCTATCAGTCATAAAGGATAGTTTATTCGCAAGTTGGGTCTGTACCTGTAATGTTTACAGCCTGTGAACTCTGAATACATTTATTGTGTTTGATGGTAACCCTCATAGAATGGTCTCAGCCTTCCCTGTTTGTAATGCGTCTTTATAATGTGAATACAAGTTGTCTTTGTGGAAACAGTGATGCTGTGTATCTATAATGGTGTTTTCCAATGTTTCCATTAACAGAGAAAGCTGCATGGTAAGCAAGAAGAAGATGAGGGGGCGGACGAAGACACAGAGGAGAAATGCACCATCTGTCTGTCAATACTGGAGGAAGGGGAGGACGTCAGGTACAGTTATACTGTAGCGTGTGTGTTTTAATGCGAGGCTGTTTTTGTGTGAGAACGAACACTCCTTTCCCACATTTCTCTTCATTTGCCGTGGAGATTTTCTCAACCCCCAAAAGTATAGTAATCAGCAGAAAAGCCAATCCTTTGAGTGCCTGAAAATGACTGGTCTCAGAGGACATTTCTGGAGCTCAACATATGTGCTCATGTGATCAAGCGAGTTTAAGAGTTTCTGCCCTCTGTTGGTGTAATGTAAGAACTGTAATGTATGAATGATAATTTTCCATCTTTCAGCAAACCAAATGAAAAAATGTATTCATTGTCATTTCCTTCCAACTTTACAGGATTTGTTCATTATGAAGATGTAATTCAAAGTCTGTCTAACAATACATTCTCTCTTCCACAGACGCCTACCTTGTATGCATCTCTTCCATCAACTGTGTGTGGACCAATGGCTCCTCACCAATAAGAAGTGCCCCATCTGCAGAGTGGACATCGAGGCGCAGTTGTCTGCCGTTGAGAGTTGATGCTGTCTTTCTAACAACTCTTTGTTGGAATTGTCTTTATTTGTTGTTTTTGTTTTGAATTTTTCTTCAGTACTGCAGTCAACCAAAGAGGGCATGAATTACCTGCGCAGATCCACTATGAGAAAATAAAAAACTTCAGGCTAAAGAAGTGTTGAGCCTAGAGTGCCAGCTATCACACAGTACAATACTGCTCGAATTGACATCTCCATTAAGGATTTAAAATGTTATTGTATTTATAAAGCTTTTATGTAGCTTTTGATTGTTTCCTCGTGTCATATATTATTTTATTATTTTATTTTTTTGCATGGCTCCTCGCAATGCATTTCTTTGCACATATATTGTGGGCTTCTCATGGCCTAACAACTTGCAGGTGAGGATAGCTGCTCTAGTAAAGAAGCATTTCTATATACCTAATGCCTTGCTTTACTGGAGTAGAACGTTAACCCCCATTTAAAAACATTGCAGGACTCATTTTACCGATCATTGTATTGATTAGTTTATGTTTAGACAATGTGGTTTGCTAGTGGAAGACATTTTATTTCTAAGAAGGTAAAACAAGACATTCCTTAATTAGGAAAATATCATGTTAAACTGATCAGCTGCTGTATTCATGTTCACCCAGTATTTCTAGAGTGGGAATAAACTCAAACTTCACCTCATCTCCCAGAAAATGCACATGCGTGTCTTACATCTCCCCTGCACCGCCTTGATTTGACTAAACACCATTCACACGTCATCTAATGTATTTTAGAGAAAAAGAAAATGAATGTCACATCTGTTCTTGACTGTTCTTTTTCAATGGAATGATTGTTGAGGTCTGATGAGGATACAGACTGTGTTCTGTTTGGATTTCTCCCTCAGACAGGCCCCAGATGGAAAACGGGGTTCTATAAGGGGATCTCAGGCCCACAGATGCAACCAGTTTCACATGAGCCTACAACCTGGGGATATGTGTTGTTTGGAAACTGGGAATGGCGTTGGTTTATCCTTGCTTTTCGTTTATCCTCCGTTTCTTTTTTTTTCCAGAGGGAAATACGCAGCGCTCAGCTCAGAATAATAAATAAGTAGCTGAATATTCTTACGTCCCAGATCATTGTTCTTACCCACACTTTTTCTCTCTCTCTCGCTCTGTAGCTGTGCAGCAGCAATCTCTCTGCTGCCATTGAAAAGATAACACTAATATTATTCTCGACTTGCTAACTTGCATATACTTGCACAGGAGAGAACAGACAGGAGTGTTGTAAAGAGAGTGTGCTGAGGCCATGTATGTCCACTCTTGATTGCTGAGTTTTGGAAAAAATAAATAATTTTGAATGGAGTGTTGGAATGCAGTACTTATGGCAGGTATCCATGCATTCATAGACTTAATGGCACCAGTATGATATTCCATGGGATTTATATTAGTTTTAAAATAATATTAATAAAGTTAGAACTCTTTCCTGTGTCTGTTTATTTGTGCCTTACCATTCACCTATGCATGTTTGTCCATATTTCACAACTGCACATTGAGGGATCTACTACTGACAAAAATATTGTTAACACTTGGTATTCACACCCCTAGACTTTTTCCAAATGTGTTATAGCTTGAATTTAAAATGTATTACATTTAGATTTGCTTGTCATTGGCCTCCACACAATACCCCATAATGTTATGTTAAAGTGGAATGAATAAAGTTTTCCTTTTTTTTTCTTTTTCTTTTTTTACGAATGAATTAAAAATGAAAAGCGCAAAGTGTCTTGAGTCAAGTATTCAACCATTCTGTTATGGAAAGATGTCACATTTCAGGAGTAAAAATGTGCTTAAGTGACATAAGTTGCATGGACTCTGTGTGCAATTCTAGTGTTAATGTGATTTTTGAATGACTACCTCATCTCTGTACTCCACACATACAATTATCTCTAAGGTCCCTTAATTGAGAGTGAATTTCAACCACAAAGACCAGGGAGGTTGACCGAGTGAAAAGAAGTCTGTACAGAATAAAAAATATTCCAAAACATGCATCCTTTTTGCAACAAGGTACTAAATTAATACTGCACAAGATGTGACAAAGTAATGAACTAATTGTCCTGAATACAAAGTTATGTTTGGGGCAAATCCAATACAACACATTACTGAATACCACTCTCCATATTTTCAAGAATAGTGGTGGCTGCATCCTGTTAAGGGTATGCTTGTATTCATTAAGGACTGGGGGGGGCTCAGGATTTTTTTTAATGGAATGGAGCTAAGCACAGGCAAAATCCTACAAGAAAACCTGGCTCAGTCTGCTTTCCACCAGACACAGAGATTAATTCACCTTTCAGCAGGACAATAACCTAAAACACAGTTGCTTACAAAGAAGACAGTACATGTTTCTGAGTGGCTGAGTCACAGTTTTGACTTAATTCTGCTTGAAAATATATGGCAATATTTGAAAATGGCTGTCTAGCATTGGTCAACAACTAATTTCACAGAGCTTGAAGAATTTAGAAAAAGATCATTTGCAAATATTGAACAATCCAGTTGTGCAAAGCTTTTAAAGACTTACCAGAAATACTCTGTAATTGCTGCCAAAGGTGATTGTAACATGTATTCATAGATATTTATGTATTTTGTTTACAGTAAACTAGCAAAAAATTATAAAACATGTTTTCAGATGGGTGAGAGAAAAATATATTTAATCCATTTGGAAATCAGGCTGTAACTCAAAATGTGGAATAAGTCAAGCGGTATGAATACTTTATGAAGGTACTGTGGATGTAATATAGCAGTACTAAAAATACCTATTGAACCCCCCCAAAAAATGGATTGTGCCATGACAGTAAAATGCATATAAACTGTTTATAATCTGTTTATAATCCTCGTCAAGTAAAGATTAACTGAATCCAAAGAGCCTGCAGCAAGAATAGAAATATATATTTTATGCACTGTATGTAGATTCCCCTTACTTATTACTACTCATCAATCAGGGAAGACCATGTGTGGTGTTTCTTAATTAGAGTAGCCAAGATTAGCATTTTGGTCAATTCATAGAATGTTATTTTGGCCAAGTGTATTTATCAGCAATATTGAGATGTGGCCTCTGCTGAGCAATACATCCATGCTGCAGACATTTTTTTTGTTTCCTTTATTTAACTAGGCAAGGCAGTTAAGAACAAATTCTTATTTACAACGACAGCCTAGGAACAGTGGGTTACTGCCTTGTTCAGGGGCAGAAGACAGAATTTTACCTTGTCAGCTCGGGGGATTCGATCTGCAACCTTTTGGTTCCTGACCCAACGCGCTAGGATACCTGGGGCCAAAGGTTGTGCAAATAGTAAAAGAAAAAGAGAAAAGGGAGAGAAAAGAGAAAATAGTTGCATTAATGTTTGCAACATTGCAAACATTAATGCAACTATGTTCCCTCTTTTCTTCAAATGGCATTGCTTTTTGTAATTTAAAACGAAAAAGTGTCGTTTTTGGATTAGTTGTGTCAATTTCTCTTTGATTGGGTCGTTACTAGCTAGCTACCCCAGCCACAAAGTCATAAACCCGCCTATTTCTACAATTGATCTTCTTAAAATGTCATTTGAAACATAACCTTAACCTTAACTTTAAACACACTGCTAACCGTATGCCTAAACCTAACCATTTGTATTCATGAATTTTGAATTTTGACTAGCCAATTGTGAACTTGTAGCTGTGGTAACTAGTGCAAACCCTTTTATAGGGGCGATCAAATCAAATCAAATTGTATTTGTTACATACACATGGTTAGCAGATGTTAATGCGAGTGTAGCGAAATGCTTGTGCTTCTAGTTCCGACAATGCAGTGATAACCAACAAGTAATCTAACTAACAATTCCAAAACTACTGTCTTATACACAGTGTAAGGGGATAAAGAATATGTACATAAGGATATATGAATGAGTGATGGTACAGAGCAGCATACAGTAGATGGTATCGAGTACAGTATAGACATATGAGATGAGTATGTAGACAAAGTAAACAAAGTGGCATAGTTAAAGTGGCTAGTGATACATGTATTACATAAGGATGCAGTCGATGATATAGAGTACAGTATATACGTATGTATATGAGATGAATAATGTAGGGTAAGTAACATTATATAAGGTAGCATTGTTTAAAGTGGCTAGTGATATATTTACATCATTTCCCATCAATTCCCATTATTATCATAGATTTATTTTTATTTTTTATTCATAATACAGATCAACAACTTACATTGCTACATCACACAAAACAGAACGCATGTATTAACAATAAAATACTAAAACACAAAAAAAATCAGTGAAATAATCAAATAAAAAATACAATTCTAGTGCACTTGTAATCACTCTGAAAAAAATATAATTATGATTCAGGAAATGTTATTCTTGTTGTTGTTCACTAGGGATAATGTTTTAATAAGATAGTTAAATTCAATCAAAAATATTTTTGTTCTTATCATAGATTTTTATTTTTTTATTTTTAAAGATTTTTTATTTTAAATTCATAATATAAAAATCTACTTACATTGCTACATCAAACATGTCTAACAAAACAAAACACAGGTATTTTAACATTAAAATACTCAAACATACAAAAAATATCAATAAAATAATACAAAAAAATAAACTATTTTAGTGCAATTGTATTCACTCTGAAAAAAAATATTATTATAATGATTCAGGACGATGTTATTATTGTTGTTATTCACTAGGGCTAATGTTTTAATAAAATAGTTGAATTCAATCAGAAAAATCTTTAGTTTTGGTATAGAATTTGGGAATTTTTGTTTGTGTATGAAGTATTTGGCAACAAGAATAAAACATTAACAATCATTTCAGTGGTCTTGTTATCATTGCAATATTAACATATTATATCTTTCATGTCAAAAACATTGTTCATAATGGTAAATAAGTATTTGGCAAGGTTTTCCCAAAATTGAGAGACAGAAAACGCAGATATCATCAATAGCCACACATTTGGATATCATATTGATATATTTTATGTAAAATTTAAAAGTGCACTTCCTTAACTTTGTTTGGTATACAGTATTTGTAAGGCCTTAGCCATGCATTTTTCCAGACAATGTCAGGAATAAGCATGTGTTGGATTTTGTTGACATAACATAACACTTTCAAGATAAACTGGTTGAAAAGATGTTTGATCAATACTGATTCAATATGGTATTTCATTCCAAATAATGTTTTTAGTCAGTTGGGAGGTCAGTTGGGAGGTCATGTAATTATATTCCTGAAAGATTACCTGCTAAATTGGCTAGGTTTCACCAACAAGCTTTAATGGCCTGGAAAATATATTTCCTGCACAAGTTTTCCCCACATAAAGCTCTTTTGGGGAATAATTCAGACATAACTATAAGGAATAAGTCATTGTTCTACACCAGCTGGCATGAGTGGAATATTGACTTTGTTCTTGATATTTTCGACAACAAGGGTAATATTCTCACATATGAACAATTTATAACATTGAAAGAGTTTCCAATACATTTCAGAGACTTTATTTCTGTGATCAAAGCCGTTCCCAGTGGTCTAACTAACTACACTAATGAAAACTCATCTTAGTTTTGGGAGTGATCACAAGGTTTATCCATTACTCAGATTAGAAGGCGTGGGTTTACTTGAGAGATCTTGTTGTAATAAATACATAAGACAAATTCTTCATTCACAAAACCAATTTACACCGAGAGGAACGTTTTTCTGGTTCTTTATCAAAGATATCCACTCTGATTGTGACTGTGTGACGTCATTCTTGTTTCCTCTTTGGCAACCAATGAAAGAGATGCATTCTATGATGCGGAATCCAATTAGAATCAACAGAGCGGTATTTGAATGACTGTGGATTGGTTCTTTGACACTTCTCACTTGGGCTTTTTGCCGATTATAGCTGGCTATCTAGCTGCCTTGGTTTTAACCAAGCGTGACGATGTCATTAGAAGTTCGTTCTGCGGTAACTTTTTACAATCTGGACTAGCTAATGTGTTTTTGTGTGCATGTAACTCACAGCTAACGTTACTGGCGATATGTAGTTATATTTTAGCAAGCTAGCCAATTTGCTATCTAGTAGGTAACGTTAAGCAACTAGGAAATAAATGCTGGAAAACGAGCGTATGTTTTGCCTAAAATAAAGTTACGTAACCGGGCAAAACATTTAGCTAGGTAAGCTAAGGTTACCTAGTGCAATTGCGCATGGCTAAATAATGTGTCATTAGCTGACGACGTTAGCCTTCGCTTGCTAACTAACGTGACAAAACTGCAGACTTTTAATTAGATATGTTTTATGTTCACTTTTTTTGGGGGGGGGGTCTTCAACAGTTAAGGAACGCAGACAACCCAACACTATTGGGAAAGGCAAATGTAGCTGGAGCAGGAAGGGCTGTGCTTGGAGAGCTGTCCAACTTTCCCAATGCTTGCAAAGCGGTGCCGTTCAAGGTATGTTGTCTTACCCGCTGTTTGGTCCATTGTCTGTCTGATTTCACTAGTTACTCTTTTGCACACTAGTATTTCTACTTGCACATCTATCACTCCAGTGTTAATTTGCTGAATTGTAATTACTTCGCTACTATGGCCTATTTATTGCCTTCTCTCCTTGCGCTATTTGCACACACTATATAGACGTTTGTTTATTCCATGTGTAACTCTGTTTTGTCACACAGCTTTGCTTATCTTGGCCAGGTCGCAGTTGTAAATGAGAACTTGTTCTGAACTGGCCTACCTGGTTACATAAACGTGAAATTTTAAAAAAAAGTTCTCAAACATGCTTCTCTATACTCTCTACAGAGGACCGTTCCTGCCAAGACTTCAACCAAACAATCTATGAACCAACAAGACCAGCTAGCAGCTGTTTGGCCTCAAGTTCCTCAGCCTGAAGTGTATACTAACGTGTCCATGAAGGAAGAGGAATTGTGCCAGGCGTTCTCAGAAGCTCTGCTTGCTGTAGAAGACATTGATGAAGGGGATTCAGACCTGCCACAACTGTGCTCTGAATATATAAAGGATATCTATGGATATCTGCAGTGCCTTGAGGTAACTTGTGTTTTCTCTAGGCTAACATGGTGATGACTCGTTAAATATTTTGTACTGGTCTCCAAGACAATCTTGAAATGTCTCTCAACAGACCCAGCAGTCTGTTCGGGCCAAGTACATGGATGGCTATGAGATCAATGGACGCATGCGTGCTCTCCTGATTGACTGGCTTATTCAGGTGCACTCCAGGTTCCAGCTACTGCAGGAGACTCTCTATCTGACGGTGGCCATCCTGGATCGCTTTCTTCAGGTAAGCCTTGTAAAATATAAAATGGCGTATCTGTGTGTCATATATATATATACTTTTTATTTTTAAACCCCTTCTACTATCTAGGTGCAAACTATTGGCCGCAAGAAGCTCCAGCTGGTTGGTGTGACTGCCATGTTGTTGGCGTCCAAGTATGAAGAGATGTATTCCCCGGAGATAGGTGATTTTGTTTACATCACAGACAATGCATTCACCAAGGCCCATATTCGGGAGATGGAGCAGCTGATTCTGCGAAGTCTGAACTTCGAGCTTGGACGGCCTCTACCCCTGCACTTCCTCAGGAGAGCCTCCAAGGCTGGCAATGTAGGCTACTCAATGACATGCATGTTTTCATACAATTTTCTTTATGGGTGTGGTTATTCAAATCGCCCCATCAACATTAACTGCAACTATTTGTTAGAGGTGGAAAAGCCAACCACTGACGGGTTACCAGAAGGTTACAGTAATACCAGTCATTGTCTTTTCAGGCTGACGTTGAGAAGCACACATTAGCCAAGTACCTCATGGAACTGACCCTCCTTGACTATGACATGGTGCACTACCATCCTTCTGAGATTGCTGCTGCTGCCTTGTGCCTCTCCCAGCTGCTGCTTGATGAGCGCAACTGGGTAAGGTTCTGTTTTGTGGCAATTATTGTGATGGTCCACTCTGTATCAGAAATGACAATTCAACCTGGTTTGGTGCTAGCAACAGATATGGTCTGTTTTTACTATTGTGTCCACTCCCTGTGCAGACACCAACACAGGAGCACTACTCTACCTATAATGAGAACCACCTCAAGCCAATCATGGAGCACATTGCCAAAAACATAGTTTCTGTCAATGAAGGGCGAACAAAGCTTCAGGTAAGGGGTCCTCTGATGGCTTGACGTTGTGATCTAAACTTGTACAATTTAGGTAAATTGATACATGTCACCTCTTGGAAAAAAACATTGAGTTATTGTGTTCCAGGCTGTCAAGAACAAGTATTCAAGCAGCCGACTTATGAGGATCAGCCTCATCCCTCAGCTGAAGTCTACCTTTGTAAATTACATGGCTGCTGCTCTGCTCCCATAACTTAAACCCTAATGTCATGACGTGAATGCCGACTAAGTCTGCTGCACTTTATTTAAGAAAATCCATTGTGAGATGGTCTTTTGGACTGCTGCTTTTAAGTACATGTAAATATTTTACTTTTACAAATAAACCTTGTTTTGAACCCTTTTAAATATAATCTAGATGTTTTTAAACATTGTGTAGCAATTAAGTTTTAGTTGCTGTTAAATGGACAGTAAAAGCCACGCAGCCTGGTGGTTACAATTTCTTACGGAGTATCGATGGGTAAAACACCACCTACAGAAGTATAACTTTATGGGCCTGCCATTTTTATTCAGACATTTAACTTTAGTACAGCTTGATCCTACTGCAGGATTTATAGCCCAGTGTTCTTGAACACAGCTGCACCAGGATGTTGTAGCATAGTCCCAGATCTGTTTGCATGTACAGTTGTAGACACTTAAGTTGCCAAAGCTACAAACATCTGGGACCAGGCGATAATTAGTAGGGAGAGGAGTTTCCTGACCAGCTAGGGCAGAAGAGGATAGAGGCCAGTTAAACCATTAACATTAATGCAGATTAACTTGCACAACTGCCACAGTTCAAGCCTGAAAGAGAGCTTTTTTTAGGGCTCTTCAATCCATAGCGCTAAAGATTGGCAATTAGACAACATTCATGGTAAATGCGTCATGTCAGCTCAATTTACTATTATTTCAGAGCGTCCAATGCTTTTATGGATTGAACCCAGACCTAAATGATTATGCACAGTGAAACATTGGAAACCAGAAAGAAAATATTGTTCAGTGCCATAAGCATGTGAAGTCAGTGGAACCTTTACTTTCATTTGAAAGAAACAACATTCACCCAGACTGTGCACTTAAATCTACATGAAATACAATATCAAAAGCAGAGAACTTTAAATTAAATCCTGCAGTGAAACACTTAAATTGTAACAAAGTATTGACTTAATTCCTAAATGTCAAGAGATGCACATACAGTATATCTATGTAAACAAATTATCCTCTAGTTTGGCAATCTTTCAAAACATCCAAGGATTACTAGCTGTGGCAGGAGTTACCAGTCTGTCCAAGTTAGTACCTGTAGCTACTGATAAAGTGCTTATAAACCAGATAATGCACAGTGTGGCCCTACAGTTCTGGGGATATCACTTGGATTTTGGAAGTAAGAGCAGGGGGATTCCTGAAGACAACCTGTCACACTGCATTTCCTTTTCCCGAAAGTGATTGCATCCGTTTAGTTGATTAATAAGAATGGGTTTTCATACACATTCGATCATTGTTTTTCTAGGGAAATGCATTGCCGAAGTTAATAAAATCACAGTGCAATGAACTATTAATGTCCATTTTATGTAAAAATTTCAACATTTCTATAGCCAATACCATCTGTAAATTCCTCTTAGCAGCACAAATCCCCATTAAACAATATTGAACAGAGACAGTGGCTTCTTGGAAACAACCCCGAACTCATGTTAAAACCATTCATTTCCAAAATGAGAAATGTAAATTACAACCTGGTTCCACATATCATGCATCCAAAATATCACCATAAAACCATAGTGAAAAAGGGGAAGGGAGACTAGAAAGCTATATAAATACAATAAATAGTTTTGTTCAGTGCTCACAGGGATTGAGTAGCGATTTGCCCCTGGACAAAAGTATTGTCCTCAGATCCCCATAAAAATAGAACTTCATTGCAAGCCTGACGCTCCTCTTGCCTGTCCAGAATAACAGGAAGTTACATCCAGAAGAAGGCTACGATGCAGGAGTGGAGAAAATGTCCGTTTCTCTTCTCGGGTCTCACACAATCTCTTGTTTGATAGCTCTATCTCCGGTGTGTACTTCTCTCCTGGTGTTTGACATGCAGCTCCTAGATCTTGCTGACGTAGTTGTTGGGGAACAGGCCTTGCTTTGCCCGTAGCCTCCCCGTCCACCAGCCAGACGCATCTGATCAAGAAAGAAGACTTAGTTTACAGTGGGACATTTCTTTTAAATGTTAAAGAGTTAAATTGCAAATGTTTTGTGCACCCCGCACCAAACCAAATTCAATAATTGTCCCTTTGTGCGATGATGTGATTTCTGCCTCCTGTGTATTACCTTCCTTGATGATGTCGATGATGTCGTCTGCATTGAAGCTGAGCTCATCTGTGTCCTGAGCATCATAGGCATAAAGGGCTTTGCACTGGGGCACCTGGGGCTTGGGTTTGGGGGCAGGTTTGGGTCGCCCCCCTCCTGGGGGTGGTCTACTGACCGACTGTCTTTGGACACTGAGGAATAAAGAGAAAGACAACAGGAGCGAGCTTTAGTTATCAAAGAAAAGAAAGTCTTCTATCCTTCATTAATGTGACACTATTCTACTGGCTGACTAGAACACTACAGTCAGTCATTAGGAAAGCTTCTGGTTATTGTGTGGCTTTAGCAAAGGATGTGAAGTTATCGATATTGGGATGAAAGAACATACCATGTGAGTTTACGGTAGTTATCATTGGATTGGTGCTTACTCCATTGTTTCTTTCAAAGACACATAACTAAATAGAAGTTGATATGCTCTGTTCTCCCACAAGATGGCGAGCCATCCCATAAATTTGTCTCAGTACCAACACTATTAGTGCCTTTCCAATTAGGATTTACTCCAGTGTTTTACCCAGAAGGCTCAGACTTCTCTGTTTCCATCTACGTGGGCCGGCACCCATGTCTCACTGGGCCATGGCTCTGGCAGACCTGCTCTGCATGGAAGCCAAGGCAAGGCCCTGGGTACTTTTCAGCTGGTACTTACAGTACATAACAATGGCTAACAGTGAACTTTAACACCTTCTCACAAAGCAATAGTTTTGAAAGATGCAGAGGTGGTTGATTATATGCAACACAAGTCTTTAGTGTCATACTAAAGGCAAGTTATTGTGGAAACAACATTAGAGCTCACATTAGCATAACACACTGGTAAGCCCATGGTGTGGGGTTAAGTATCATTGGAAATCACCACATGGTATTATGGAGTGTAAAACACTGGAAAGTTGTTTGTAAATACAGTGAATTAACTTGAGAAAGCTAGAGATGAAAAATACATACACCTTCACAAAGTCAACCAACAAGCAAACTATCACACCAAATGAATCACCAATAAAAAAAGTTACATCTTGCTTCCCCAAGATTTGTATCCAGGATATCTCAAAATCATTGAGACGTACCCAATCAGCTTACACCAGAGCTCATTTTAGGAGAAAAAAGTAAGCCCAGTAATTTGCAAGCAGCGGGATCTAGCGATATTATATGAGAATAGATTCCATATCATGCCTTTGAAGGTATAATTCTGGAGCAAAATGACTCAACAACAGAATGATTGATAGCATGTTACGGGGCTCAGACTTTTTTTCTGTAGTTTTGTCCAATCAGATATGTTTTTCCTTCTTCTGATTCAACATCAGCTGTTAGAGAGATGTCTACAAGCAAGAAGGAGAGCATCTAGCTACAGGAGAGCCAGGGAGAGATATACACATCATGCCAGTGAGCTGCACCTGGCTTGGCTAAGGTCTGAACCATCACCCAACACCGTAAACACTCAGACTCACATTCCTCCATTCGAAGCTGTCCGGGCGCCTCCGTTACTATAAAGGAATACATCATCCAAGTTACAGCAGGACTGTGTGTGTGTGCGTTCTTGTGCGCTCACACACTGAAACAGCACTGCACACTACTGACACAAACCATGTTACGCACCATACTCATCCTCAGTATTGACATGTTTATGTAAGAGCAAACGTATCTGTATAGTAAGTCATTATAGTTATCAGTTCGGGCTCTGTATTGGGAGGTAATCAGGGCTGTTGGTGCCAGTACTCACCCTGCCGCCCCCTGGTCAGGGACCTTCAGACAGTCCAGGTTTGGCTGGTTGGGCTTAGGATGGCTACTGCCTTTCTCCCTCAGAATGATGTTGTTGGGCAGGAAGGGGCAGGACCCATTGCCTGTTGACGGAGGCCTCTGATTGGAATGCTGTGAGGCGTTCCTCTGATTGGCTATGTGGTTGGTGTTTTTCAGACCACCATTCTGATGGGCAACTGTGACAAAAGAGGAAGATGGTTGTCATCAAGTTGAAACAGCTAACTGTTGCTAACTGCTTTATTATGTACAGGGGTGAGGGCCTACATCAGCTAATGATTATTCTACCTGGAGGCCCAGGGGGAGCCCGTGTGGGAGTGTTCTGATGGGTTCTGGACACACTGGAGCGACTCTGAGTGAAGCTCTTCTTGGTGGGACCTACAAAGGGGACTAAGTCAGTAAACAGCATGTTTCAGACAACACTAAGAAAACACCATGTCGATTGAATCCTGATGTGGAGGGATGGTACACACTACTCCTGTAATACTCACGTGTGTTCTTGGGCAGACCGGCTCCAATGCTGACCTGCAGCGTCTTACTGGAGGGCTTTGTGACAGCCACGTCCCCCTGGCCCTGGACAAACATCACCTGTCTGGAGCCGCCTCCACTCAGGAAACCCCAGTTCTCCTTCTTCAGCTTCAGCTCCAGTCTGAGAGACAGAGCAGAGAGCATCTCCCTTACAACCACTGACTCAAACCACCCACTGGAAACTGCCAGAGAAATGTCATCGGTCATCTCAGTACCAAATCAAAAGCAGTATTTCCAGAACAACCCCAGAGTATTGTAAATAATGTTGACCAAAGCTTTGTCTACTTCCACTCCACCCATATATTGCACTGTCTGTTTAAAGGCATGTTTGTGTTTACAGCACGTACGTGGTGCCAAACTTGAGCGGCAGCTTCCTCTGGGTCCTCTCCTCGAACCTGCGGGCCAGCAGGCTGATGAACTCGGTCTTAAAGGTGCACTCCAGCAGGCTGTCATACTCCTGCTCATGTAGGATCAGCAGGTCGTCCTGCATCGTGCTGAGGGACAGGGACAGACCAATCAGTTGGGACTGGGGAGCAACTTTGTGACATGCACTGTAATGTGACAGATATGAATAAAGTTTGATTTGAAAAGATATGTTGGAGGAGAGCGATTGTGAATTCAACATTCGATTCTATTGTCAGAACACAGATTCTCTCGTCAGGTAAATATAGTACATTTGCATGTAAACGGCCCAGATTAATTATTTTATTTTACCAGGCAAGTCAATTAAGAACAAATTCTTATTTACAATCACGGCCATTTGTTTTGTTGAAGTCACCAGTAAAGACAAATAATACTGACAGCATCAGCCCAGAGGTCAGGTCAGCTAAAATTATTACGACCCACATTACTTCATGACCCACTAAGCTTGACATTTGCATATAACCAGCGAGAGACAAAGCAGCGGGTAACTAAGGAGAGAGGGAAACCTGTTCCTGCAACTGACACAGCGATGCACTGTTTCCCCCAATGAACTAAAGTGTTCTCCAATGAGCTTTTTACAATGCCTGCTTTCCCTCCCAGCACCACCTGGTTCATATTACCCACAACCCCCCAATCACTCACAGACTCAAAAGCCTCTACAAAGTCTTCTGTAATATCCCCACCAAAAACAAAGCCCCATGCAAATCATGTGCAAAATTCAACAAGCTATATGATCATACAAGTCCCACAGTTACACTCATCTAGTTGAGTGTTAAACACAGCTTTGACCAGTCACATTTTTTTATTTTTTCCCCTCGCTGGTTATATGCAAATGTCAAGCTTAGTGGGTCACAGAGTAATGTGGGTCGTAATAATTGACCTGACCTCTGGGCTGATGCTGTCAGTAGAATTCGTCTTTACTGGTGACTTCAACAAAACAAATGGTCGTCATTGTAAATAAGAATTTGTTCTTAATGGACCGGCCTGGTAAAATAAAGGTAGAATAAAATAATTACTCTGAAGCGTACTTTGTAGTTGTGTGCGTATTCATATAGCCTTTACACACCCACAAGAGCAGACATATAAAAGAAAGGGGTTTGAATCTTTTCCATGTTTGTAATACCCCATGTGTGACATTTAAAGGAATATGGGGACTTGAGTGATCCTACATCCGGACATTGTAGCTTCTGCGGATAGCTGTAGCTTAACATGTTGGGTTTCTGTGAGCTGACAGAACAATCTCATGTGTAATGGGGGGCTGATTCCTGAGCTGTTTATCAACTTCCCTATTGAGACCCAGTGATTAGTATCTTTTGTACTTGAAAATACCGAAACCCAGATACCATGAATGTACAACCGTTTGGATGACATCACTGACAAGACCAATAGTCTCTATGTACAGTACATTGTGCAACTATCTATTTGTGACCGCTGGTGAAAAGTGTTACACTTTAACTAGCTGGCTTTGCGAGGCCTTGAGTCTGCTGGTCCTGTGTGTTCTTACAGCCTAAGGGGAATAAACACTAAACAGTCAGTATGGGGCTAGTCAGACCCTGCCAGCATCTCCTGGTACCTAGGACCTGCGTCATAATACCTGAGAGACACAGCCAGGATCTTCTCCACATCAATCCGCCTCTTCAGCACCTCAGTCACCTGACCTTTCTCAGGGCCCTGCTTCACCTTTTCTCTCCCAATCAGGTACATACACTTCGGGGTCAGGATCAAGTCTCTCTTAATGCCCTGGAAACACATATGGACAGAGAGGAGACAAATGGTCATTGGACTAACAATATCGGAAACAAAAAAACAGAGAATTCTGTTGCTCAAGACACCTACTTTGAAGCGACGGTCGTATTTTGTGACTTTGTCAGCGAAGTCAATCTTTTCCCTCTTGGCCAGGAACTGTCGTAGCTCAGGCCTGTCGTCCATACCGAGGTAGTCCCCCACAAAGTTCCTGTTGAGGCTGTGTCTCCTCCTCTCCTTCCTGTTCACCAGCAGGTCAGAGGCTGGGGATGGACACACAGTCAGACAAGAATGCATACATACAGTCTCAATTCAGTTCATTTTTAGAAGCATTAGACCAAAACCTTGACACTGTTTGACATTAAGTTTGAATATTAGTCATGATAATTAGACTATTTAGTTTTTTCAAAACGTGATTGTCACTCACCTTCCTCCCTCATCTGAACGTATTTCTTGCGGGCCACATACTTGCGCCAGGCTTTCTGGATGGCCCTGGCGTGGCTGTCAAACTTACGTTCCCTCGTTTCCTCCAACAGGAAGAGCTGCAGAAAGAGGCACAGATATTAAAACATTTATACCTGAACAACCTGTGACAGCAAAACATACTGGGCCTACCTCAGTGTACAGACCCACCCACATACAATGACAGGGATGACTGAACAGACATACTGTTAATGATTGAAGAAATCTGAATAGACAAACACAATTCCAAGTTGTCAGGTTTTTTCAAATTCCTATCAGTATATAATAGCATAAAACTATAATGTATAATAACACTGACTAAATGGGTTATGGATAGATAAGCCATCCAGTGAAAGGAGCCTTGCCTAATACACTATTTTCTCCAATGTCCAGAACTATATACATTAGTAACAGTGCTATGGGTGGGTGGGCTATAAAGTCCTAAGCCCACCCTGGCTCTGCTCCCTCCTTCTCATTTCCTGATGGCCCCCCAGACACCCAGCATCAAATCTCCCCCTGCCCTGTCCCAGACTAAACACCATGCCCACTCACATGTGCCCACACCCCTGGCACAGGCCACACCACTGGCACAGGCCAGACAGGCACGGTCTTGTCCTATCACTTTACATCAAATTACCCTTTAGTTACTAAACACATTCAAACTAGATCCGAATGTCAAATCAAATTGAAGTTTATTGGAGACGTGCACACGGAACAGTGAAATGCCTGCTTGTTAACGCTCCTCAACAATGCAGTAAAATAACAATCAAAAATGTAAACATTTCATTTAAAAAAAAGAGTAATAAAAACAAGTAGGAGTTCATAATAGAATATAAAGTATGACTGATTTATAAAAATGAAGACTGCTTTATACATGTTAAAATAAAAATGGGGAAAAAACAAAAGTGAGGATAAAAATGACTATGAAAGGAAGGAGATGACCGTTGAAGAGAATGTGGAGCCAGTGTTTAATCTGGGCTGAGAGTGTGTTTAATCTGGGCTGGGAGTGTGTTTAATCTGGGTTGGGAGTGTGTTTAATCTGGGCTGGGAGTGTGTTTAATCTGGGCTGGGAGTGTGGTTAATCTGGGCTGGGAGTGTATTTAATCTGGGCTGGGAGTGTATTTAATCTGGGCTGGGAGTGTATTTAATCTGGGCTGGGAGTGTATTTAATCTGGGCTGGGAGTGTGTTTGAGCCACCCAGACCTTTAACTCTGAGCAGCACCTGACAGTGTGACACCTCTGACAGTGTCTCACAGGGTTATCCATTAGCACCTTGTGAGATGGTCTACTCTGAAGAGAGAGTGATTCTACTCTTGGCCTGGACTCAAACTATGTCATCTAATTATATGAAGAGAAAAAAAAAATGATTTAGCCATGAACTAATGACTGTGTCAGCGTCTTATCAGAGGGAGGTTTGTTTTGAGAAGCCTGGCAGCTGGGTAATCGCAGGGTCCGCCCCTGTGTGATATTTGTGTTTCATAAGCATTCATCAGTCACATCGGCTCAGGAGGGCAATGAGGGGGAGGGGGATGGGGAACTTGGCAGTCTGCTGCTGAAATCACACAAGGCCTGATTCAGGACTATGTAATGTATCTTCACGCATGTGTGTACAGATGTCAATAAGTGATCTCACAGGCTAGCCACAAGCACAGCTTTCATTGGAGCAGTGGGAAAAAGTGCAGTTACGGTGGAAAAAACACCCTCCAATGTCCCACCACCTCCTTGACCACAGACTCGCACTTGTGTATGAGTTCCAGTGTAGTGTTGACTCAACAGCTCTGACGTGGGCACCAGAGCGGTGTCTAACCCGCTCCCCAATCACAGATATACTGACATGTTCCTGCATACTACTTTACTACCTTTTATGGTGTGCAGTCTAAAAACTCTTGAGTCTTGGATTTCTTTCCCTGACAACAGAATTATTGCATGCCAACGCATATGTCAACAACACCATGGCAGCCTGCAGCCTATGAGAGGTCTAATTCTATGCCTGTTCTAACCTATTAGAAGAAAGTTAGGTATGTGGTATTTTCATTGGACGAAGGCAGGTTGGTGGTACAGTTTCATGGAATGGGTTACTTGAATGGGTATACTTACTGAAAGAGGCCAGTTTACAGTACATATTCACTGTACATGCTCCCTGTATGTAGGCATGTCAGAGAGAGGAGTAGTCTACCTGTATGTAGGCATGTCAGAGAGAGGAGTAGTCTACCTGTATGTAGGCAGGTCAGAGAGAGGAGTAGTCTACCTGTATGTAGGCAGGTCAGAGAGAGGAGTAGTCTACCTGTATGTAGGCAGGTCAGAGAGAGGAGTAGTCTACCTGTATGTAGGCAGGTCAGAGAGAGGAGTAGTCTAACTGTATGTAGGCAGGTCAGAGAGGAGTAGTCTAACTGTATGTAGGCAGGTCAGAGAGAGGAGTAGTCTAACTGTATGTAGGCATGTCAGAGAGGAGTAGTCTAACTGTATGTAGGCAGGTCAGAGAGAGTAGTAGTCTAACTGTATGTAGGCAGGTCAGAGAGAGGAGTAGTCTAACTGTATGTAGGCAGGTCAGAGAGAGGAGTAGTCTAACTGTATGTAGGCATGTCAGAGAGGAGTAGTCTAACTGTATGTAGGCATGTCAGAGAGAGGAGTAGTCTAACTGTATGTAGGCAGGTCAGAGAGAGGAGTAGTCTAACTGTATGTAGGCAGGTCAGAGGGGCGGTATAACTGTATATAGGCAGGTCAGAGAGAGGAGTAGTCTACCTGTATGTAGGCAGGTCAGAGAGAGTCGTAGTCTACCTGTATGTAGGCAGGTCAGAGAGAGGAGTAGTCTACCTGTATGTAGGCAGGTCAGAGAGAGGAGTAGTCTACCTGTATGTAGGCAGGTCAGAGAGAGGAGTAGTCTAACTGTATGTAGGCAGGTCAGAGAGGAGTAGTCTAACTGTATGTAGGCAGGTCAGAGAGAGGAGTAGTCTAACTGTATGTAGGCATGTCAGAGAGGAGTAGTCTAACTGTATGTAGGCATGTCAGAGAGAGGAGTAGTCTAACTGTATGTAGGCAGGTCAGAGAGAGGAATAGTCTAACTGTATGTAGGCAGGTCAGAGAGAGGAGTAGTCTAACTGTATGTAGGCATGTCAGAGAGAGGAGTAGTCTAACTGTATGTAGGCAGGTCAGAGAGAGGAGTAGTCTAACTGTATGTAGGCATGTCAGAGAGAGGAGTAGTCTAACTGTATGTAGGCAGGTCAGAGAGAGGAGTAGTCTAACTGTATGTAGGCAGGTCAGAGGGGCGGTATAACTGTATGTAGGCAGGTCAGAGGGGCGGTATAACTGTATGTAGGCAGGTCAGAGAGGAGTAGTCTAACCGTATGTAGACAGGTCAGAGAGAGGAGTAGTCTAACCGTATGTAGGCAGGTCAGAGAGAGGAGTAGTCTAACCGTATGTAGGCAGATCAGAGAGAGGAGTAGTCTAACCCTATGTAGGCAGGTCAGAGAGAGGAGTAGTCTAACTGTATGTAGGCAGGTCAGAGAGGGGCGGTATAACTGTATGTAGGCAGGTCAGAGAGGGGCGGTATAACTGTATGTAGGCAGGTCAGAGACGGGCGGTGCAGGTCAGAGGGGCGGTAATAACTGTATGTAGGCAGGTCAGAGAGGGGCGGTATAACTGTATGTAGGCAGGTCAGAGAGGAGTAGTATAACTGTATGTAGGCAGGTCAGAGAGGGGCGGTACAACTGTATGTAGGCAGGTCAGAGAGGGGCGGTATAACTGTAAGTAGGCAGGTCAGAGAGGGGCGGTATAACTGTAAGTAGGCAGGTCAGAGAGGAGTAGTACAACTGTATGTAGGCAGGTCAGAGAGGGGCGGTATAACTGTAAGTAGGCAGGTCAGAGAGGGGCGGTATAACTGTAAGTAGGCAGGTCAGAGAGGAGTAGTATAACTGTATGTAGGCAGGTCAGAGAGGGGCGGTATAACTGTAAGTAGGCAGGTCAGAGAGGAGTAGTATAACTGTATGTAGGCAGGTCAGAGAGGGGCGGTATAACTGTATGTAGGCAGGTCAGAGTCGGGCGGTGCAGGTCAGAGAGGGGTGGTCTTACCGACTCAGGTGCTTTGATGAAGACCTTTGTGCGTCCAAGCTGGAACTGGTCCTGGTCCATGTTGACTGCATGTAGGAGATGAAGAACACCCTGCTTCTCATCTCCACGCCATGTAGGCCACGACTCCTTAGTCAGGATGGCATACCTGAGGAACATAATGAGGGAGAGAGAGATAATTAGATGAAGAGAAAAATTGAGAGAAAAATCCACAACTAAACCCTCATTTTAAAAATTTGGACATGTTGCAGCATTTGCGAGAGATTAAGCATATACTATTGCCATCCTTGTCCTAGATTATGCAAGGGAGAAGAAAGAGGCCTGGGGCATATTAAGAAAATACATTCACCACACCACAAGTCTAACAATACAGTAACCAAACTCGAAACTCAGCAGTGCTTTTTCATGATGACTCTTATAGAGTACAGTGCCTTGCGAAAGTCCCCCTTGAACTTTGCGACCTTTTGCCACATTTCAGGCTTCAAACATAAAGATATAAAACTGTATTTTTTGTTGTTGTGAAGAATCAACAAGTGGGACACAATCATGAAGTGGAACGACATTTATTGGATATTTCAAACTTTTTTAACAAATCAAAAACTGAAACATTGGGTGTGCAAAATTATTCAGCCCCCTTAAGTTAATACTTTGTAGCGCCACCTTTTGCTGCGATTACAGCTGTAAATCGCTTGGGGTATGTCTCTATCAGTTTTGCACATCGAGAGACTGACATTCTTTCCCATTCCTCCTTGCAAAACAGCTCGAGCTCAGTGAGGATGGATGGAGAGCATTTGTGAACAGCAGTTTTCAGTTCTTTCCACTGATTCTCGATTGGATTCAGGTCTGGACTTTGACTTGGCCATTATAACACCTGGATATGTTTAATTTTGAACCATTCCATTGTAGATTTTGCTTTATGTTTTGGATCATTGTCTTGTTGGAAGACAAATCTCCGTCCCAGTCTCAGGTCTTTTGCAGACTCCATCAGGTTTTCTTCCAGAATGGTCCTGTATTTGGCTCCATCCATCTTCCCATCAATTTTAACCATCTTCCCTGTCCCTGCTGAAGAAAAGCAGGCCCAAACCATGATGCTGCCACCACCACCATGTTTGACAGTGGGGATGGTGTGTTCAGGGTGATGCGCTGTGTTGCTTTTACGCCAAACATAACATTTTGCATTGTTGCCAAAAAGTTAAATATTGGTTTCATCTGACCAGAGCACCTTCTTCCACATGTTTGGTGTGTCTCCCAGGTGGCTTGTGGCAAACTTTAAACAACACTTTTTATGGATATCTTTAAGAAATGGCTTTCTTCTTGCCACTCTTCCATAAAGGCCAGATTTGTGCAATATACGACTGATTGTTGTCCTATGGACAGAGTCTCTCACCTCAGCTGTAGATCTCTGCAGTTCATCCAGAGTGATCATGGGCCTCTTGGCTGCATCTCTGATCAGTCTTCTCCTTGTATGAGCTGAAATTTTAGAGGGACGGCCAGGTCTTGGTAGATTTGCAGTGGTCTGATACTCCTTCCATTTCAATATTATCGCTTGCAGAGTGCTCCTTGGGATGTTTAAAGCTTGGGAAATCTTTTTGTATCCAAATCCGGCTTTAAACTTCTTCACAACAGTATCTTGAACCTGCCTGGTGTGTTCCTTGTTCTTCATGATGCTCTATGCGCTTTTGACGGACCTCTGAGACTATCACAGAGCAGGTGCATTTATACGGAGACTTGATTACACACAGGTGGATTGTATTTATCATCATTAGTCATTTAGGTCAACATTGGATCATTCAGAGATCCTCACTGAACTTCTGGAGAGAGTTTGCTGCACTGAAAGTAAAGGGGCTGAATAATTTTGCACGCCCAATTTTTCCATTTTTGATTTGTTAAAAATGTTTGAAATATCCAATAAATGTTGTTCCACTTCATGATTGTGTCCCACTTGTTGTTGATCCTTCACAAAAAAATACAGTTTTATATCTTTATGTTTGAAGCCTGAAATGTGGCAAAAGGTCGCAAAGTTCAAGGGGGCCGAATACTTTCGCAAGGCACTGTATGTGTATAAATCTGACAACAGAAGCCCTGAGCTCTCCCTGTGTTCTATAGCAGTGGTTCTCATCAGCAGGCTCAACACACCCCACAGCCAGTTCCTTTTAGCCTGCCAACACTAACATTAGCAAAGTGAACACTTCCCGACTGCCTGCAAATGCCAACCCTGTGTCCTTTTGCTGAGAGAGATTAGAGAGAGACCGCCCTACCCTATGCTGCTGACTGGGATAGGGGCATACAGAAACCAACCGCCGTTCTTATTCTGGAAGGGCAGGGAAGATAGTGTCACATGAAAGAGACTCATACAGTTCAAGTCAGAAGTTTACATACACCTTAGCCAAATACATTTGAACTCAGTTCTTCACAATCCCTGACATTTAATCCTAGTAAAAATTCCCCATTTTAGGTCAGTTAGGATGACCACTTTATTTTAAGAATGTGAAATGTCAGAATAATAGTAATGAAAATTATTTATTTCAGCTTTATTTCTTTCATCACATTCCCAGTGGGTCAGACGATTCCTCCTGACAGAGCTGGTGTAACTGGTTCGTAGGCCTTGCTCGCACATACTTTTTCAGTGCTGCCCACAAATTTACTATAGGATTGAGGTCAGGGATTTGTGATATTGGCTACTCCAATATCTTGACTTTGTTCTCCTTAAGCCATTTTGTCACAAAGTATGCTTGGGGTCATTGTCCATTTGGAAGACCCATTTGTGACCAAGCTTTAACTTCCTGCCTGATGTCTTGAGATGTTGCTTCAATATATCCACATCATTTCCCTTCCTCATGAGGCCATCTATTTTGTGAAGTGCACCAGTCCCTCCTGCAGCAAAGCACCCCCACAACATGATGTTGCCACCCCTGTGCTTCACGGTTGGGATGGTTGTCTTCGGCTTGCAAGCCTCCCCCTTTTTCCACCAAACATAACGATGGTTATTATGGTCAAACAGTTCTATTTTTGTTTCATCAGACCAGAGGACAAAAAGTACGATCTTTGTCCCCATGTGCAGTTGTAAACCGTAGTCTGGCTTTTTTTATGGCGGTTTTGGAGCAGTGGCTTCTTTGTTGCTGAGCATAGCCTTTCAGGTTATGTTGATATAGGACTCGTTTTACTGTGGATATAGATACTTTTGTACCTTTGCTGTTGTTCTGGGATTGATTTGCACTTTTCAGTACGTTCATCACAAGGAGACAGAACGGGTCTTCTTCCTGAGCGGTATGACGGCTGCGTGGTCCCCTGGTGTTTATATTTGCATACTATTGTTTGTACAGATGGCATTTGGAAATGGCTCTCAAGGATGAACCAGACTTGTGGAGATCTACAATTGTTTTTCTGAGGACTTGGCTGATTTCTTTTGATTTTCCCATGATGTCAAACAAAGAGGTACTGAGTTTGAAGGTAGGCCTTAAAGTACATCCACAGGTACACCTCCAATTGACTCAAATTATGTCAATTAGCCTATTAGAAGCTTCGTAAGCCATGACATTTTCTGGAATTTTCCAAGCTGTTTAAAAAGGCACAGTCAACTTTGTGTATGTAAACTTCTGACCCACTGGAATTGTGATAGTGAATTATAAGTGAAATAATCTGTCGGTAAACAATTGTTGGAAAAATGACTTGCATCATGCACAAAGTAGATGTCCTAACCGACTTGCCAAAACTATAGTTTGTTAAAAGAAATTTGTGGAGTGGTTGAAAAACTAGTTTTAAATGACTCCAACCTCAGTGTATGTAAACTTCCGACTTCAACTGTACATATAAACTCAGCAGAAAAAGAAACGTCCTCTCGCTGTCAACTGCGTTTATTTGTATTTGTATAATATTTGTATGAACATAAGATTCAACAACTGAGACATAAACTGAACAAGTTCCACAGACAGAAATTTAATAATGTGTCCCTGAACAAAAGGGGGGGGGGGGTCAAAATTAAAAGTTACAGTCAGTATCTGGTGTTGCCACCAGCTGCATTAAGTACTGCAGTGCATCTCCTCCTCCCTAGCCTTCACCCTCTGATCCAACAGGTCCCAGATGTGAGATCCGGGCTCTTCGCTGGCCATGGCAGAACACTGACATTCCTGTCTTGCAGAAAATCACACACAGAACGAGCAGTGGCATTGTCAAGCAGGAAGGGTACCACATGAGGGAGGAGGATGTCTTCCTGTAACGCACAGCGTTGAGATTGCCTGCAATGACAACAAGCTCAGTCTGATGATGCTGTGACACACCGCCCCAGACCAGGACGTACCCTCCACCCCGCTCCAGAGTACAGGCCTCGGTGTAACGCTCATTCCTTCGACAATAAACACAAATCCGACCATCAGCCCTGCAACTCGTCAGTGAAGAGCACTTTTTGACAGTCCTGTCTGGTCCATCGACAGGGGGTTTGTGCCCATAGGCGACGTTGTTGCCAGTGATTTCTGGTGAGGACCTGCCTTACAACAGGTCAACAAGCCCTCAGTCCAGCCTCTTTCAGCCTATTGCAGACAGTCTGAGCACTGATGGAGGGATTGTGCATTCCTGGTGTAACTCGGGCAGTTGTTGTTGCCATCCTGTGATGTTCAGATGTACTGATCCTGTGCAGGTGTTGTTACATGTGGTCTGCCACAGTGAGGACAATCAGCTGTCCATCCTGTCTCCCTGTAGTGCCGTCTTAGGCGTCTCACAGTACATCTGCAATCCTCATGCCTCCTTGCAGCATGCCTAAGGCACGTTCACGCAGATGAGCAGGGACCCTGGGCATCTTTCTTTTGGTGTTTTTCAGAGTCAGTAGAAAGGCCTCTTTAGTGTCCTAAGTTTTCATTACTGTGACCTTAATTGCCTACCATCTATAAACTGTTAGTGTCTTAATGACCGTTCCACAGGTGCACGTTCATTAATTGTTTATGGTTCATTGAACAAGCATGGGAAACAGTGTTTAAACCCTTTACAATGAAGATCTGTGAAGTTATTTGGATTTTTACAAATAATCTTTGAAAGACAGGGTCCTGAAAAAGGGACGTTCCTTTTTTTGTTGAGTTTATATATTCTTAGTTTCATTCCTTTTCTTAGATTTGTGTGTATTGGGTATATGTTATGAAATTGTTAGATATTACTTGCTAGATATTGCTGCACTGTCGAAACTAGAAGCACAAGCATTTCGCTACACTCGCAATAACATCTGCTAAACATGTGTATGTGACCAATAAACTTTGATTTGATATACACTGAAAGTGTAGAATTCATTCATTCCGTTATGCCACTCTCCCCCAGAAGGAAGGGCCTTACCTGTTGAGGAACTTCCTGAAGACTCTGCGGTAGGCATAGCCAGCACGCCTCACCCTGATGTTCTCCTTCAGGCCCAGGTACTCCACTTGGTGCTTTACCCTGAAGAAAGAAGAGAGAGGGGAATACAGGGTCAGTCTGGCTGGGATGTATGAAGAAGGTTGGTCAGCTGCTTCAACCAACCCTTCACCACAAAGATATAGCAGTGAAGACGTTCATCTGTCAGCATCTACCTTCCTCCATTTCTAAGATAAATCTAAATAGATCAATTATATTTTATGTTGAACCTCATGGTGGGGCTATAACATAATTGATATGTTCCAACACTAAGGATACTGTAAGGAACTAAAGAATGCACCCGGGCTTCCTGTGAAAACAGCAGTTCTGGTGCTAATTAGGAAGTCCGACCTGAGCCTGAGCCTGAGCCCAGCTCACTGCTGCTCACAACAGGAAGACCATTAGGCCCCAACAACACAGCACCCTGCATCAGTACATCTTCTACCAGGGAAGGAAGAGTGGGAAGGAAAAACAGAGGGAGTTAGAGTGTCTCAGAGACTTCCTCCATCACCCAGTCTTTTAAAGAGGCCCGAACAGGGAAATACAATACCAGTGAGTGATTCAACAAGCAGACCTAACAACATTGAGTTGAGTAATGTGATATCCTGCTCAATATCAATTGACAATCTCCAGAACGGACTGTAAATGATGTAATAAAAAATGGTTTAGTTTGACACTTTCACACACATCTCAAAGACGGTGTGTTTTGCAGTTCCCTGACATTTCAGTGTTCAGACACTCACCGGCTCTCCTCCCAGTCCTTGGGCTTCTTGGTCTCATTGGGTTTGATGCAGCGGATGTAGTGAGGGGTGCACTTCATCAGCGTCTGGACCAGGTCATTCGCTTGTTTCTGAACGGAGAAGGAGGAGGAAGAAGAGGAGGAGGGAGAGGATGAAGAATAGTTTGTGTTTAAAACATATAAACTGTATCTACATGTTGCTGAATCACTGTTTGTACTCCAAGCTGTAGTGTTCAGGGACACAGCACTGACGCGACTGATTACAAGGTGGTATCTTTGTGCTTGAAAGATACTGATGCGTGTCAGAGAGAGAACCTGAACCCTGATTAAAACTGTCATCGCTAGAACACAGCAACGACACTAAAACAACACTGGAGTGAATTTGCTTTTCATCTGCAGGCTCTGGATTTGCACCTGACAGAGAGTGATAAGGTCAGGTAGCCGCGTGGCCCATAGATACACCCATGTCACTGATGTACGGCGTACAAACACACGTCTCACAGCAGCTCAACACACCTTGATTTTACTGCCCGCTGTCGTCGGCCGGCCTTTCTTTTCGGCGTTGAGGTTATCTGGAAACAGGGCCCTGATGAAAGCTCTGTAGAGGAGAACCAGGGTGTAATAAGGACTGATGGACAACATTGGCAACGTATATAGAAGACCAGGCGAAGACTTTTTTCCACTTGAGTTTTCTTAGAAGCAGCAAACTCAGGTCTGTGGAATCTCTGCGCTGGCTGCCAGTGGCTCAGCTCACATTGTTGTTTAGCTTCGGGGAACTGAGCTGAAGTTTGAATAACTGTGGTTTTAACTGCTCTCCTGCCAAACTGTGACTTTCACTTCCTCGAAATGTGCATTTTTATTGCACTGTGACTGGAAAGTTATACCAGCAAATATGGTATTTTCTTCATGCTCATTCCTTGTAATCATGCTACAGTCAGAATGTCCTCACATGGTCTCTAAACCCATGATGGATGTGTGCTGGTCAGAATGTAGCACATAGCTGCTGGGATTCCAGAACCTCTCAATAGTTCTGATCTCAACCTTTCTGTTTATCACTTGAAGTGCTCAAAGTGCTCATTTTGCAGTCCTCAAATAAACCTGTTGTAAATAATAACTAACAAGGTTCAAGTTGAAGAAATCTACTGCTTAAGGAATTATTTATTTGTTGTTGACAAACATATTAGTCACGTAAAACAAATACAAGGACTGTCAGGACACAAAATGTGCAAACGTTTACGCATGAGAGCTACCATCTTTCCCTGCATGAGTATTTGTCTGGTCTTAAACTTTTTAATCAAGGCCATGTGGACATAAGGGAGGATCAGTGGGCTTTGTGTGTGCAGATGGACCAGCAGCACACTAACAATGTCCAGCTGACTATAATGATATTTTCTTTCTTCTCTGAGCAGACCTGCTGTGCTAAGGAATGAGGCTCCTTTCCCTCCACACATTTGTGTCTGTGTGTCTATAAGTGTGTGTGTGTCTGTGTGTCTATAAGTGTGTGTGTGTGTGTGTGTGTGTGTGTGTGTGTGTGTGTGTGTGTGTGTGTGTGTGTGTGTGTGTGTGTGTGTGTGTATAAGTGTGTGTGTGTGTCTGTGTGTCTATAAATGTGTGTGTGTGTGTCTGTGTGTCTATAAATGTGTGTGTGTGTGTCTGTGTGTCTATAAATGTGTGTGTGTCTGTGTGTCTATAAATGTGTGTGTGTCTGTGTGTCTATAAATGTGTGTGTGTCTGTGTGTCTATAAGTGTGTGTGTGTCTGTGTGTCTATAAGTGTGTGTGTGTCTGTGTGTCTATAAGTGTGTGTGTGTCTGTGTGTCTATAAGTGTGTGTGGGGGGGGGGGGTTGGAGTTTTGGGGTCTGGGGGTCTTGGCATGGCCCACCCTGCAGGCCCCCCTGCAGGCTACACACAAAAGGGCTTTAGAGACTGTGGGGGCTGTTTGCACAGATGGCCACTGGCGGCTCAAAGGAGGCCCAGGAACGCACAAGACAGTCAGGGGAGTCTACTCCTCAATGTAGCTCCCTAGGGAGACAGTGAGACACTCGCCAGACCTTAGAAGTCCTGAGCAAACCCCCAAGAGAGGGGAGAGCACCTCCAGCCCTGCACACGCCTATTGATCTGCCTTTTCCAGCTGCACTAGTCCTCTGCAAGTCTCCTTCAGATGCATCCATTCATATAGATCATAATCGAAGATGTCTCTTTGTGAACTTAAACAAAATGCAGGGCCCGGTCTCAGAAAGAACAGCTAGCTGCATATGCTCTCTAATGCTCGCATAAGTGATGAGTGACTTACATTTCGCTGCTTTGCATCAACTCGATGAGGTCACTGAAGAGGACGTCACGGTTCCTCTCACAGAAGCCCTCTGCGTCGTAGGACACCTGGAGGAGAGATGGTAGAGGGTTAGTGACGATCACAGCACACAGTTAACCCATTCAGACAGCAGTTAGGGCACCTGGACTGAACTGACGGTACTATCAAAATTAACAGAGAATGTTAAGAGCAACAACAACAAAAATCATTGACAAAAGAGAATCGATTGATGACAGGTTCTCTGCAAGACCCCCAATGTTACATTTTAAAGCTTGCTTCCCAACTCCAGCTTCATATACAGAGTGTGTATAGATCATTGGTATAGCCACTATAGTCTGGGGTGGTACTGTAGGAATGTAAGAAGCCATGATGACTTAGGACCAGGACCCCTCCAAGCCATTATGACATGGTTTATTAAGACTTGTGGCATGTGTACCAGACTGAGACCCAAACACATTTGAAGCAAACAGCACAGACCAAGAGAATGAAAGGGTGAGAGAAATTGAGAAAGAGTGAGAAAAGGACTGGAAGAAGAGAAAGAGACGACGTGAGAAGAAGAAAGAGCACAACAATATGAAAGACAGAATGAAAGAAAGATAGTGGGAGAGACGAGAGGAGAGGGGAATAAGGAGAGGAGAAACGGTATACTGCACGGTGTTGCAGACCTTGCCAGCGTAGTGGTGGATGATGAAGCCTTGGTTCCAGCTGTTGAAGTGTTCATGGGAGTTGATGGCCACCCTCAGCTTCTGCAGCATGGTCTGGTCTGCCCCCTCGCCCACCGCGTGCATGGTGGCACACACGTCATCCAGGATACTCATGATGCCAGGGGGGTTCTGGGAGGAGAACCAAAGAGATGAGCACAGAGAATAACCTCAGCCACCACATCAGATCTAAAACATTAACATGTCCCCCATGACCATCTTGATTATAACTGACAATGCCAACTTTCTTTACACACTAGACACTTTCTGAATTCCACTTAAATACATCAATGTCAGGGATAGACTAAAGTGATAAACATGCTTTACAGTATTCATCGTGTACTCCACCAGCTCAAAGCATAACAGCAGAGCCAATTCACAATTAGCTACCGCATTGCATCCCAGAACATCACACACCCATACTGAATGATGTCATCACAACACTGCTGCCCTATCTGGCTCCACACGGTGTCCATGGACACGGCGGCCAGTGGCCTTCACTGGTAACAGTCATTGCAGTGTCTCTGGCTCTTTAGTTGTGGCAATGTCACAAACAGAGAACACAGTTTTTTTTGTCACTAGTGGAAATGCAGCTGTGGTAAAGTTACCACAGTCACAGATGTAGCCAACTGGGCACGGTCTAAAACAGAGTAGTCAGAGACTGGACACAGACTCCCTGCTTGGCTGCCTCAGATCTCAGCTTGTTTAAGGGTCGCCCTTGTTGTGGATTTCATGGATTAAGCCTCTCAGCGGGACGGATAAATCAAATTAAGAGGCATGTCGGCACGTTTGAGGATGTTAGACTGCCGGTCATGGGAAGAGTGGGGAGGCTTCAGTGGCCCTACTGTAACTCAATTGGCAGAGTTTGCTCTTATGTGGAGCATTTTGACGGCAGGCATAACAAACTACAGATCTATCTAAAGCAGTTTCACAACGGTTTCCTGTTACCCCATTTATATGTGACTTCAAGGTATGCATTAAATTAATAGTGGGCACTGGGGACTCTGCTTACCAGTTTGCTCTCAATGAGATCGCAGACAATCTTGTTGTTAAAGTATTCGATAGGAGTCCACCGGATGCCTTCTTGTACATACTCCTCCTAGAGAGAGGGGGGAGGAGAGTGATTGGTCTGACGATGATTCTCTACTTAAACATGAGAAGAGTAACTTCTGCTGATGTAAGAACAATGTGTGAAAAGCCCAAAACATTACCTGCTCAGCTTTAAGCGTGAGCTCAATGAAGATCTGTTGCAGTTTCTCATTCACAAAGTTGATGCAGAACTGCTCAAAGCCATTTTTCTACACAGAAAGAGATGATGCATTAGTGATAAACCAGAGAGGCTGTGAGAGTGAAGTCATCCGTATGGACACAGAGAGCTGGGGAACTCCTCTGGGCTTCCTGAATGGGCCATGTTTATGAGGTGAGGTTATCTACCAGTCAGCCTGGAGTGGCTGGAGGAAAACATCTACACAGTACTTTACACCACAATAGACCTGGGACCTGAGACTAATGTTTTATCTAAAGAAACCCGATATTTCCCTGCTCAGGCCCTCTGAGCACTGAGGTTTATTTTCTCTGTGCTTTGTTAGTAATAGGCCTGTGTATTAACATAAGGACTGTGGACGGACCCAACCACTGTTTAGATAACAGTTGTATGCTATCTAAACTTACAGCTTTACATTAGCTCATGTTAGGTATCAGAGGACAGGTACATCATGGTTTGAGGCTGTCGCCACGCTACGACACTGAAGCTGTCCCGTTTCATTATTTAATCAAGGCCAGTCCTTTTCAGGGGGCATCTGTGAGACCCCCAATAATGCAACCTAAACACACAGCTAATCAGATTAGAAAGGTCCATTAAAGAATGCTGTCCCAATCAAGAGATGGGACATAATCCGGACACTTTACAAAATCAGTCTGATCCTGTGTCTTCAAGCTGTTTAACTACCCAAACTTTACTCTGATTATTGAGATGTAGTGACCATGTATCACCTTATGCTAAGATTTCCATATGTAAATCATAACATAAAAGGGCAAATCTACAGAAAACTTACTTGGAATATTTCAAATCCATAGATATCCAACACGCCAATATTAAACTCTTGATGAACCTTCACGATGGCTTTGTTGATGGACTGAAACAGAACAAAATGCTTTGTTACATTACATTTACATTTAAGTCATTTAGCAGACGCTCTTATCCAGAGCGACTTACATTTGGCCATTTATGAAGGGAGAGGACCGGTATTATTCTAAAGGTCAACAGGTCAAGGAGAAGGAGTGTCCATTCATACCTCTACTAGGAAGTCAAAAACACGTGAGTGCAAGGCCTTGGACAGGGCGTCCCGTGTGTAACACGCCTGCTCCACATTCAGTGTCACATCGATGGACTCCATAGAACTGCCCCACTTGCTGTCCATCTTCCTGCTGGTCAACTTCTCCTTCAGCCGCTTCTGGTCAATCCCCAGCAGAAACGCAGGGAAGGCCAGGACTGTAGAGAGAGAGACGAGAGAGAATGAAGAAAGACATTCTACAGATGTGTGGCACACACCCTCATGAGACAAAACACCAGTACATTCTGAATATGTTGGATACAATGAAACAAAGGGTTCAACATCAAAACAGAATGCAATCAAGTCTGGTGATGACTCATTGCTCCCTCCTCCCTGCCATAGCCACAACAACTGGGTTCTCCTAGCAGAGGCCTGAGCATGTGGAGGGCCATTAGGACTCTCCTGAGAGCCCCTCCCTGCCTCATTACACTGAGTCACTTCCCCCAGAAGGAAACTGCTCTCAGTCTCTGACTCTCACGGTGTCTGAGAATGCATCAGATGGATCAAATAGCCCCCGTTTGGGAAATGAGGGTGTGACTGACTGTACTCCATACCACAGCACAGGCCAAGTCTATCCTCAGGACCATGCTGCATCTCCTACTGTAGCCCTCTCCCTCAAAGAGGATATAGATAGTATCAATGATGAGCAGCCAGTTCATCTATACCCAAAAGAATGATCCATACCAGTCTGATGGATGGTTATAGGTTTATATGTACAGTACAAGGGAGTGTTTTTTCTAGTGGATCTGAGGCAGGGATTTGTTTGGCTGAGCGTGAGCAGATGTTTGTCGACTTGTGTTGGTGTGGTTTTATATGGAGCACCAGTGTTCTTGATATGTGAAACACATTGCAGTCAGACAGGAAGTGAGATAGGGGGGAGAGGAAATGCAGAGACTCTACACAACGCCGCTTTGTACCCTGGCTAACCAGAGGTGCTATATTGCATAATTCAGCCTGGATGGGTGGCTGTGAGGCGGGCAAGGAAGTAGAGAAGAAGGGAGGGAAGGAGGGAGGAAGGGGAAGAGAGGGGCAGGGGGAGAGTAGGAGTGGGGCAGGAAAAGGCTGCATTTCTCTGAGTAATTTTAGTCTGTGATGTTATGTGCTCAGACATTGAAAATGTTTTTTTTATTTTCTCTGGTAATTCAGCGTGGCCTGGATCTTGGCTGCAGCCCTGCATTAACACAATGAAGCTTTGGGGAGTGAAAACAGTCAGTGCAGCATGCTGAGAAATGTGCTACCTAACCAGTCCCATAAAGGGCAGCCCAGGACAGAGAGACAGTCTGACCCCTTTCTCCCATCCCACACCCTGTTGACTCCCCTCAGATGTTAAAGGACTGGATTGGTACAAGTAACAAACTCTACCTAGCCCTCTACATAAACAAAGTTACAAGGGTTGGTACGTACACTCCTCGCTCTCAACAGCGGCGTAGTTCCCTGCTTCCCTGAAGTTGATGTTCCCAAGGTGCAGGACTCCGGCTACGATCTGCAGCACCAGGCCACGGTCCTCCCCTGAGATGCCAATCACCTCCATGGCATGCTGGTAGAGGACAGAGACAGAACAGGAGGCATGAACCCAGGGGTGGAAAACAGGTTTACAGTGGCTTACAAAAGTATTCACCCCCCTTGGCATTTCTCCTATTTTGTTACCTTACAACCTGGAATGAATTAAAATATATATATTTTTTTTGGGGGGGGTGGTATCATTTGATTTACACAACATGCCTACCACTTTGAAGATACATAACTATTCACCCCCCCAAAGTCAATACTTTGTAGAGCCACCTTTTGCTGCAATTACAGCTGCAAGTCTCTTGGGGAATGTCTCTATTAGCTTGGCACATCTAGCCACTGGGATTTTTGCCCATTCTTCAAGGCAAAACTGCTCCAGCTCCATCAAGCTGGATGGGTTCCGCTGGTATACAGCAATCTTTAATTCATACCAGAGATTCTCAATTGGATTGAGGTCTGGGCTTTGACTAGGCCATTATAAGACATTTAAATGTTTCCCCTTAAACCACTCGAGTGTTGCTTTAGCAGTATGCTTAGGGTCATTGTCCTGCTGGAAGGTGAACCTCTGTCCCAGTCTCAAATCTCTGGAAGACTGAAACAGGTTTCCCTCAAGAATTTCCCTGTATTTAGCGCCATCCATCATTCCTTCAATTCTGAACAGTTTCCAAGTCAGCTGCCGATGAAAAACATCCCCTCCCGGCATGATGCTGCCACCACCATGCTTCACTGTGGGAATAGTATTCTCGGGGTGATGAGAGGTGTTGGGTTTGCACCAGACATAGCGGTTTCCCATGATGGCCAAAAAGCTACATTTTAGTCTCATCTGACCAGAGTACCTTCTCCCATATGTTTGGGGAGTCTCCATACGTGCTTTTTAGCGAACACGAAACGTGTTGTGGTTCCATATTCTTTACATTTTTTAATAATAGATATAAAATGGTGCTCTGTGGGATGTTCAAAGTTTTGGATATTTTTTATAACCCAACCTTGATCTGTACTTCTCCACAACTTTGTCCCTGACCTGTTTGGAGAGCTCCTTGGTCTTCATAGTGCCGCTTGTTTGGTGGTGCCCCTTGCTTAGTGGTGTTGCAGACTCTGGGGCCTTTCAGACCAGGTGTAAATATTTTATTTGATTTACTTTACGTTTATTTAACTAGGCAAGTCAGTTAAGAACAAATTCTTATTTTCAATGACTGCCTAGGAACAGTGGGTTAACTGCCTGTTCAGGGGCAGAACGACAGGTTTGTACCTTGTCAGCTCGGGGGTTTGAACTTGCAACCTTCCGGTTACTAGTCCAACGCTCTAACCACTAGGCTACCCTGAGATCACGTGACCGATCATGTGACAGATTGTGTGACAGTTAAATAAAGTCAAGCTGTGTGCAATCTAACTAATTATGTGACTTCTGAAGGCAATTGGTTGCACCAGATCGTATTTAGGGGCTTCATAGCAAAGTAGGTGAATACATATGCACGCACAACTTTTCCGTTTTTTATTTATTTAGAAACAAGCAATTTTTTTCATTTCACTTCACCAATTTGGACTATTTTGTGTATGTCCATTACATGGAATCCAAATAAAAATAAATTTAAATTACAGGTTGTAATGAACCAAAAAAGTAAAAACACCAAGGGGGGTGAATACTTTTGCAAGGCACTGTACTTACTGCTGTGGTACCTAAACTATGTCCTCTAATTACTCCTGTTATGGTTTCACTGGTAAAATAAAAACAGGTGCAGTACAGGGTGGAGAATGGAAGAGAGGCCGTGAAGAAGAGAAAGGCAGAGAGAGCGAGAGAAAGAATAACAATTGAAAGATACCAAGTAAAACGTACCACTGTTTCCTGAAAATCACTTTTGTCGTTGATGTCATCCACTTTGTAGGATCCAGACTGATTGAGGTAATTGTAGTAATCCAGGCTTGTGATTCCGAGGCTGCTCTTCTGTTCTCCAGTGGCTCCCTCTATCAACTGCACAAACAGAAGACAGTGTTAGATGATTATGCTTCTGTCATGTAAGAACCTGTATACAGTAATTCTAGACTTAAAAGGTCAACAGGAGCTTTCAACCTGTAAACTCACATAGTCTTTCCTCACATTTCTACATGACAGAAGTATTTTAGACAGGCAGCACCATACACACATGCTCATTAAGTGATCAGCACCACACGTTTTATACCCAATTTAGAGTTGTATGCTTTATTCTCCTTTCACGTGTCAAAACGTTGCATTATGGGAGTTTGGAAGAGAGGTGGCGGACAGAGACCTCAAGTGGTACACAGTGAGAACAACTCGACCAGCTTTCAGGAGCCAAATAGCACATCAAATCAAATGTATTTGTCACGTGCGCTGAATACAACAGGTGTAGAACTTACAGTGAAATGCTTACTTACAGGCTCTAACCAAGAGTGCAAAAAAGGTATTAGGTGAACAATAGGTAGGTAAAGAAATAAAACAACAGTAAAAAGACAGGCTTTATACAGTAGCGTGGCTGTAGAAGTAGCAAGGCTACATACAGACACCGGTTAGTCAGGCTGATTGAGGTAGTATGTACATGTAGATCTGGTTAAAGTGACTATGCATATATGATGAACAGAGAGTAGCAGTAGCATAAAAGAGTGGTTGGCGGGTGGTGGGTTGGACACAATGCAGATAGCCCGGTTAGCCAATGTGGGGGAGCACTGGTTGGTCGGCCCAATTGAGGTAGTGTGACTATGCATATATGATAAACAGAGAGTAGCAGCAGCGTAAAAAGAGGGGTTGGGGGGAGGCACACAATGCAAATAGTCCGGGTAGCAATTTGATTACCTGTTCATGAGTCTTATGGCTTGGTGGTAAAAACTGTTGAGAATCCTTTTTGTCCTAGACTTGGCACTCCGGTACCGCTTGCCAAGCGGTAGTAGAGAGAACAGTCTATGACTGTGGTGGCTGGGGTCTTTGAGAATTTTTAGGGCCTTCCTCTGCCCCAGTCTCTGTATAGGTCCTGGATGGCAGGCAGCTTAGCCCCAGTGATGTACTGGGCCGTACGCACTACCCTTGGTAGTGCCTTGCGGTCAGAGGCCGAGGAATTGCCGTACCAGGCAGTGATGCTCTCGATGTTGTAGCTGTAAAACCATTTGAGGATCTCAGGACCCATGCCAAATCTTTTTAGTTTCCTGAGGGAGAATAGGCTTTGTCGTGCCCTCTTCACAATTGTTTGGACCATTCTAGTTTGTTGTTTATGCGGACACCAAGGAACTTGAAGCTCTCAACCTGCTCCACTACAGCCCCGTCGATGAGAATGGGGGCGTGCTTGGTCCTCCTTTTCCTGTAGTCACCAATAATATCCTTACTCTTGGTCACGTTGAGGGATAGGTTGTTATTCTGGCACCTCCCGGCCAGGTCTCTGACTTCCTCCCAATACGCTGTCTCGTCGTTGTCGGTGATCATTTGTAAGTCGCTCTGGATAAGAGCGTCTGCTAAATGACTTAAATGTTAAATGTAAATGTAAATCAGGCCTTCCACTGTTGTGTCGCCTGCAAACTTAATGATGCTGTTGGAGTCATGCCTGGCCATGCAGTCGTGAGTGAACAGGGAATACAGGAGGGGACTGAGCACGCACCCCTGGGGAACTCCAGTGTTGAGGATCAGCGTGGCAGATGTGTTGCTACCTACCCTCACCACCTGGGGGCGGCCCGCCAGGAAGTCCAGGATCCAGTTGCAGAGGGAGGTGTTTAGTCCCAGGATCCTTCGCTTAGTGATGAGCTTTGAGGGCACTATGGTGTTAAACCCTGAGCTGTAGTCAATGAATTAGCATTCTCACATAAGTGTTCCTTTTGTCCAGGTGGGAAAGGGCAGTGTGGAGTGCAATAGAGATTGCATAATCTGTGGATCTGTTTGGGCGGTATGCAAATTGGAGTGGGTCTAGGCTTTCTGGGATAATGGGGTTGATGTGAGCCATTATCAAACTTTCAAAGCACTTCATGGCTAAGGATGTGAGTGCTACAGGTCTGTAGTCATTTAGGCAGGTTGCCTTTGTGTTCTTGGGCACAGGGACTATGGTGGTCTGCTTGAAACATGCTGGTATTACAGACTCAACCAGGGACATGTTGAAAATGTGAAGACACCTGCCAGTTGGTCAGCACATGCCTGGAGCACACATCCTGGTAATCCGACTGGCCCCGCAGCCTTGTGTATGTGGATCTGTTTAAAAGGTCTTACTCACGTGGGCTACGGAGAGCGTGATCACAGTCATCCAGAACAGCTGATGCTCTCATGCATGCCTCAGTGTTGCTTGCTTCGAAGCCAGCATAGAAGTGATTTAGCTCGTCTGGTAGGCTCGTGTCACTGGGCAGCTCACAGCTGCGCTTCCCTTTGTAGTCTGTAATAGTTTGCAAGCCCTGCCACATAAGACGAGCGTCGGAGCTGGTGTAGTATGATTCAATCTTAGTCCTGTATTGACGCTTTGCCTGTTTGATGGTCGTCGCAGGGCATAGCAGGATTTCTTGTAAGCTTCCGGGTTAGAGTCCAGCACCTTGAAAGCGGTAGCTCTACCCTTTAGCTCAGTGCAAATGTTGCCTGTAATCCATGGCTTCTAGTTGGGGTATGTACATACAGTCACTGTGGAGACGACGTTCTCGATGCAATTATTGAGAAAGTTAGTGACTGATGTGGTGTGCTCCTCAATGCCATCGGAAGAATCCCGGAACATGTTCCAGTCTGTGATAGCAAAACAGTCCTGTAGTTTAGCATCTGCTTCATTATAGACCGTGTCACTGGTGCTTCCTGCTTTAATTTTTGCTTGCAAGTAGGAATCAGGAGGATAGAGTTGTCGTCAGATTTACCAAAATGGAGGGCGAGGGAGAGCTTTGTACGCGTCTCTGTGTGTGGAGTACAGTTGAACTAGAATATTTTCCTCTCTGGTTGCACATTTAACATGTTGATGGAAATTTGGTAGAACTGATTTATGTTTCCCTGCATTAAAGTCTCCGACCAGTAGGAGCATTGCCTCTGTTTGAGGGGTTTCCTGTTTGCTTATTTCCTTATACAGCTGACTGACTGTGGTCTTAATGTCAGCATCTGCCCCCCCCCCTTGGGCTGTGCCGTGGTGGAGATCTTTGTGGGCTATACTCAGCCCTGTCTCAGGATGGTAAGTTGGTGGTTGAAGATATCCCTCTAGTGGTGTGGGGGCTGTGCTTTGGCAAAGTGGGTGGGGTTATATCCTTCCTGTTTGGCCCTGTCCGGGGGTGTCCTCGGATGGGGCCACAGTGTCTCCTGTCCCCTCTTGTCTCAGCCTCCAGTATTTATGCTGTAGTAGTTTGTGTCGGGGGGCTAGGGTCAGTTTGTTATATCTGGAGTACTTCTCCTGTCCTAGTCGGTGTCCTGTGTGAATCTAAGTGTGCGTTCTCTAATTCTCTCCTTTCTTTCTCTCTCTCGGAGGACCTGAGGACTACCTGACATGATGACTCCTTGCTGTCCCCAGTCCACCTGGCCATGCTGCTGCTCCAGTTTCAACTGACCTGAGCCCTAGGACCATGCCCCAGGACTACCTGACATGATGACTCCTTGCTGTCCCCAGTCCACCTGGCCATGCTGCTGCTCCAGTTTCAATTGTTCTGCCTTACTATTATTCGACCATGCTGGTCATTTATGAACATTTAACATCTTGGTCATGTTCTGTTATAATCTCCACCCGGCACAGCCAGAAGAGGACGGGCCACCCCACATATGCTCTCTCTAATTCTCTCTTTCTTTCTCTCTCTCGGAGGACCTGAGCCCTAGGACCGTGCCCCAGGACTACCTGACATGATGACTCCTTGCTGTCCCCGGTCCACCTGACTGTGCTGCTGCTCCAGTTTCAACTGTTCTGCCTTGTTATTATTCGACCATGCTGGTCATTTATGAACATTTGAACATCTTGACCATGTTCTGTTATAATCTCCACCCGGCACAGCCAGAAGAGGACTGGCCACCCCACATAGCCTGGTTCCTCTCTAGGTTTCTTCCTAGGTTTTGGCCTTTCTAGGGAGTTTTTCCTAGCCACTGTGCTTCTACACCTGCATTGCTTGCTGTTTGGGGTTTTAGGCTGGGTTTCTGTACAGCACTTTGAGATATCAGCTGATGTACGAAGGGCTATATAAATCAATTTGATTTGATTTGATCTGTCTGTGGTGGTAAATAAACAGCCACAAAAAGTATAGCTGAAAATTCTCTAGGCAAGTAGTGTGGCCTGCAATTTATCACAATATACTCTACTTCAGGCGAGCAAAATCTAGAGACTTCCTTATATTTTGTGCACCAGTTGCTGTTTACAAATATGCAGAGACCTCCCCCCCTCTCGTCGTCTTAACGGAGTGTACTTGTTACTGTCAGTGTCCTGAAAGCTGAATTTCACTCATGGACACTGCGACGCAAATCCTGTACACATTTCCCCACTTCTAAAATGTGCATAAACACTATTATTAAACAGGAAAATGATAAAAACATCATGTTACTGGAGTCCCTCACCTGATAGAATATATGGAAGCTCCTCTCTCCAGGATTCCTCATGACGACGCGTGATTTCTCCAACAGGAAGTTGGAGATTTTCCCTCCATCTGGCTCACCGCCGGAGCTGAACTGGATCTCAAAGTATTTCCCCTGAAGGAGGAGAGTGTGGCGCTTTAGTATCAGCGAAGGCCTTGCTAAAGCTAAAACCCAGACAACACAGAGCAGGAAATAACAACCATCACATGAGTTGTACTTCGGGTGCACACCTGCAGCCCAGTGGTGTGTGTGTACTAAGGCTTGAACCCTTTCTCACTCTCCCTTTCCTTCTTTCCTCCAGACAGGTCTGTCCTCTGTAATGTCTATCCCATTCCCAACCAGTCTGAAGCCCCAGAGTGCACTGAGACACTATTCATACAGGGAGACTTCCTCAACCATTTCTCAGACCATGAGTCAAACATAATTTACTTTCCCCAAACTAAACCAGGAAAACTAAGAACAGAGACAATACTGCCTTGTCTGTCAACCTGAATACAATACTTACCACTAAGCTCTGTTGTGAATGCTATAAGTGGGTAAACTGGCTTTAGAGGACACTAAAGTCTGCCTTTAAAACCACTCTCCAAGCGAACTGTCTTTAAAGTATAGTATGTTTTTCTTCTATGTGCATCTTTACTGGCAGTGGAGTGCCCACTCTTTCTGGACAGTGTGTCCCCACAGCCCTGGTAAACCAGGCCACACGAGGCTAGCAGCCCCAGCCAAGAGGAGACGGGAGAAGGCAGTAACACAGCTTATAAAAAGAGGAGCACACTAATTCACTATCTCCTTTTTTTCTCTTCTCTATTTGCACTGGACGTCCTTGTGTTCGCTTTGGTTCCAGAAACAACCACGAAGCAGCTTCAAATCATTCCAGGGCAAAACACAGTGCCAACCATATGATGTTAGGCCCCATTCCGGTAATCATTATTATTTCTTTTTTAAAGAGAGATTTGGAAAGACGTGGGACCCTTACAAATCTGCTGGAGTTGTTGTTCCTCACTGTCTTGGCGTTCCCGAAGGCCTCCAGGAGGGGGTTGGACTGGAGGATGATGTCTTTGACGTGCTGTGAGGGAGCAGACAGACAGTAGGCTCGTTTTAGTGACTGACAGGTAGGGTATAGAGACAGTGGGTAGGGAGACACTACTACACTCTGCAGTGATGCACATCCCTGCTGGCAGGTCAACATGCACAGTCTCTGGAAGTTTCCACCGTCGCTCCGCTCTCATAGCGTCTGGAGCACATTATCTTTCCCATCTGCATATCAGGAGCCCATGAGTTTTAAAATCAGCACAGCGTCGTGGAGGCCGAACTATTATCCTCTCTATTATTCAATGTGAAATGGTAGCATTTCTTTGAATCCTTTTGCGTCCCTGAGCTATTTTCCTCTATGAAGAAAAAAACTTTAGTGGCATGGCGGTTCGGGTGTAACAGATTTTTGAACTTACCCCAGGGCTCAGTTAAACCTTTACATACAGTTGAAGTCGGAGGTCAACATAAGAGTTTTAATGACCCCAACCAAAGTGTATTTCACCACTCCACAAATTTCTTGTTAACAAACTATAGTTTTGGCAAGTTGGTTAGAACATCTACTTTGTGCATGACAAGCAATTTTTCCAACAATTGTTAAGACAGATTTTTTCACTGTATCACTATACCAGTGGGTCAGAAGTTCACATACACTAAGTTGACTGTGCCTTTAAACAGCTTGGAAAATTCCAGAAAATTATGTCATGGCTTTCGAAGCTTCTAATAGGCTAATTGACATCATTTGAGTCAATTGGAGGTGTACCTGTGGATGTATTTCAAGGCCTACCTTCAAAATCAGTGCCTCTTTGCTTGACATCATGGAAAAATTAAAAGAAATCAGCCAGGTCCTCAGAAAAAAAATTGTAGACCTCCACAAGTCTGGTTCATCCTTGGGAGCAATTTCCAAACGCCTGAAGGTACCACGTTCTTCTGTACAAACAATAGTACGCAAGTATAAACACCATGGGACCATGCAGCCGTCATACCGCTCAGGAAGGAGACACGTTCTGTCTCCGAGAAATGAATGTATTTTGGTGCAAAAAGTGCAAATCAACCCTAGAACAACAGCAAAGGACCTTGTGAAGATGCTGGAGGAAACAGGTACAAACATATCTATATCCACAGTAAAACGAGTATCGACATAACCTGAAAGGCCGCTCAGCAAGGAAGAAGACACTTCTCCAAAACCGCCATAAAACAGCCAGACTACGGTTTGCAACTGCACATGGGGACAAAGAACGTACTTTTTGGAAAAATGTCCTCTGGTTTGATGAAACAAGTGTTGGAAGGTTGTGGAAGGCTAAACAATTTAAAGGCAATGCTAAACATTTGACCCTCTTATCCAGAGTTAAACATTCATTTGACATCCAGTGGGACAATGCATCTAAAACTTAGGGGGTGGGGTGAGAGGGATTACATTCCTTAAAGAGGTACTAATTGAGTGCATTTGTAAACTTTTACTAATTGACCCACTGGGAATGTGATGAAAGAAATAAAAACTGAAATGAATCATTCTCCTACTATTATTCTGACATTTCATATCCTTAAAGTAAAGTGGTGATCCTAACTGACCTAAGATAAGACAGGGACATTTTACTCGGATTAAATGTCAGTATTTGTGAAAAACTGACTTTAAATGTATTTGACTAAGGTGTATGTTAAATTCCAACTTCAAGTGTATGGAACTAATCAAACTGCTCTGTGAGTGCCAACTGAGACTTCAAAACACATACAATTCCCAGGTTAAAAACACATGCTGTATCTTTCACTCACATCAATTTGCATGCATATGATTCAGCGGCATGGTAATCTGATATCAGTCAGAAACCCATACAGGGTGAGGATAATCAGATACAACAACTCTGCTGTTCAGTCTGTCTGTTTGAGTAGACAGGGGGAGTGAAGTGACAGTCACTCACAAACCCTTACACCCCCCCCACATACACAAAGCACGCCTTCCACAAGCACATGCACACAGGACTTGGGGAGACCATGTGAATGAGACATGTGGACAGAGGGATTGACAAAGCTCAATTAGGCAGGAAGGGTATTGAGAGAGGTAGGGGGTTTCCAACACAATGGAGACCTTATTCAATAAAACAATAGAAATTCCAAGGGCAATGTTTGTAATATACTACATAGACCGCACATATTTATTTTAAATACATTCTTCAACAAAAGTTACAAGCACACTTTTTAATACATCTTGAAATGATTTAAAAGATGCAAGGTACATAAGACTCATAGCCAGTAACAATGCAGAACCATGTACGGTACATTCAAAAAGTATTCAGAATAAGACTCATAGCCAGTAACAATGCAGAACCATGTACGGTACATTCAAAAAGTATTCAGAACCCTTACTTTTTCCCCATTTTGTTACATTATTCTAAAATGGATTAAATCATTTTAGAATTAAAAAACAGAAATACCTCATTTACATAAGTATTCAGACCTATTGCTATGATACTCCAAATTGAGTTCAGGTGCATCCTGTTTCCATTGATCATCCTTGAGATGTTTCTACAACTTATTTGGAGTCCACCTGTGGTAAATTCAAATGATTGGACATGATTTGGAAAGGCACACACCTGTCTATATAAGGTCCCACAGTTGACAGTGCATGTCAGAGAAAAAAACAAGCCCTGATGTCACAAAGGAATTGCCCGTAGAGCCCCGAGACACGATTTTGTCGAGGCACAGATCCGGGGAAGGTTACCTAAAAAGATTCTGCAGCATTGAAGCTCCAAGAACACCGTGGCCTCCATCATTCTTAAATGAAAGAAGTTTGGAACCACCAAGACTCTTCCTAGAGCTGGCTGCACGGCCAAACTGAGCAATCAGGGGAGAAGGGCCTTGGTCAAGGAGGTGACCAAGAGCCCAATGGTCACTCTGACAGAGCTCCAGAGTTCCTCTGTGGAGATGGGAGAACCTTACAGAAGGACAACCATCTCTGAAGCCCTCCACCAATCAGGCTTTTATGGTAGTGGCCAGATGGAAGCCACTCCTCAGTAAAAAGCACATGACAGTCTGCTTGGAGTTTGCTAAAAGGCACCAAAAGGACTCTCAGACCATGAGAAACAAGATTCTCTGGTCCGATGAAACCAAGATGGAACTCTTTGGCTTGAATGCCAAGCCTCACTTCTGGAGGAAACCATGCATCGCTCATCACCTGGCCACTATGATCCCTATGGTGAAGCATGGTGGTGGCAACATCATGCCGTGGGCATGTTTTTCAGCAGCTAGGACTGGGAGACGAGTCAGGGTCGAGGGAAAGATTAACGGAGCAAAGTGCTGAGAGATCCTTGATGAAAACCTGCTCCAGAGCACTCAGGACCTCAGACTGAAGGCGAAGGTTCACCTTCCAACAGGACAACGACACTAAGCACACAGCCAAGACAATGCAGGAGTGGCTTCGGGACAAGCCTCGGAATGTCCTTGAGTGGCTCAGCCAGAGACCGATCGAACATCTCTGGCGAGACCTGAAAATAGCCATGCAGCGACGCTTCCCTTCCAACTTGACAGAGCTTTAGAGGGTCTGCAGAGAAGAATGGGAGAAACACCCAAGGGATAACAGGTGTACCAAGCTTGTAGCGTCATACTCGCTGTCAAAGGTTTTTCAACAAAGTACTGAGTAAAGGTTCTGAATACTTATGCAAATGTATATGTTTTTTTACTTGTAATACATTTGCAAAAAAATCAAGAAACCTGTTTTTGTTTTGTCATTATGTGGTATTATGTAGATGAGAAAAACAAACAATTTAATCCATTTCAGAAAAAGGCTGTAATGTAACAAAATGTTTGAATATTTTCTGAATGCGTAATTAGTCATACACCCTTTCCCACATGACTCAGAGTGTGATAGCTAACATTAGCTTTGAACTTGAAACCTTGACTAAAGTACAATTCCAGGGTGGAAAAAGCACTATACTAATCAGACTGAAAAAATGACTACCATCACAATTGCGTCTGAGTGGAAGCATCTTGTGATCCAGTTTATATTCCTACAGACTGGAAATTCCAAGCCCTTTTGAGTGGGCCAATAATACCAGGGAGACTGGTGGAGAGGGGTGGCTTGTGGACAGGACATCTGCTGAGTAGTGTAGGGGCCAGATGGCTGCTGGGGGGTTGGGAACGAGGGTATTTGGAGGTTGGATGGGCTGCTGATGGACTGATAATGATAAATGGGAGATTGGAGGGAGGGATGGCAGGAGATTTGGGTGGTGCGGAAACGGGAGGTTTAGACAGGAAACAGCAACCGGTCATTAGGATGGACTGGCGTCATAAGGTACATTGTAAATGACAGTGGATGTGTGTGTGATCGTCTGAGATTAATCACATTTTCACAACTGTAGTTGAGCTGTGTTTCACAGTGTAAAATGAAAGTAGCTTCTCTGGGCTCACCTGCACTTTGGGTCCTCCTCCAGATACTCTGGAGATGTAGCCCATGATGTATTTGGCTGCTACAGTCTTCCCTGCACCACTCTCTCCACTGAAACACAGAGTAGAGAGGTTAGAACGGTCCATATAACATGGCAGTCCTCTGAAACACAAGGTACAATTCAAGGATGCCCACGTTGTTAGTTAAAGGCTGTCTGTAACCAGATGCTGTAATTACTCTGCTTGCCTTGCTATTCAAGAGGACGTCCCTCTTAGCAACACACAGTTCTGGAAATAACAAGTAAATGAGAGTATACACTTTCTCTGTGGAAATTCAACTGAACCCCGAAGCTGAAAAAGCAGCTGTAGATGTATGGTACCAGACAGTTGCATGTTAAATAACACTCCATGAAAATCTCCTCTAAGCCTGGTTTTAAGAGGGTCAGTAGGGGTTCACCCAAATGCTCCTTTATTGTCTCTTCTTATCCCCAATTAGCATGAAGGTGGCCTACTATTGAAGGAGGGGATTTCTCAATTTGACCCATGGCTCTTTTCTCTTCTCTTCAATGTGCGATGTAGGAACAGAAGTTGAGCCAGTCAAAATGCTCTTCCTCCAATTCTCCCAGCTGAGCCAAACCCTTCACTTCAAATAAACTTTTTTCAAACATCCAGAATTACCAGGTGAAACACCATCTCTGGACTTCCTGTCCACAGAGACTCCACTTCCTATGTTCACTCAGCTCTCCTTCTCTGTGGTTTATACCAACCAACATCAGACTCATCTCAGCAGTAAACCTCCCACTCTAGAAGGGGCTAATAACACGAATCCTGTTTTGTCACATTTGCCCAGTTTCTTTTCTTCCTTCTCTTTCCTCAACCTCTCCTTGTATTTTTCCTCCTGTCCTTTCACTTCACCAGGGTCATACTTATTTAGACATATGTGGTTTGGCAGTGGATGACAGGAGTCTGTTTTTTTATTTCATTTCTGAAGGGGAGTCATGTCGGTAATGCCCTTCTGAGATGACCCAGCTGCAGACCGTTAGAGGAAGCCATAAGAAGTCATCAAAGCAACTCTATATGCTTATTCATCTCACTAAGGCCGATACTGGACTCTGGACCTCTATAGTATTCAGTCTAGCTTGTTACACAGCTATTCAAAACAACTATAACAGTTCTAGATATAGTGGTCACTACAATGCACTCAAAAACAGTCAGTGACTGACTAGTGACCAAATGTGATTCAATGTTCCCTCTAATCTTTGCCAATAAGCATTTGTAGGACCTTCACCCTTAAGAGAACCCATCTGCACACGTGGACTTATGGGCATGTTCTTTTCAGCTGGAGCAGGCTAGGGGCTGGAGTTTGAATCACATCCTATTTTTACCCCCCTGAGGGGTGTGCCCATTGTTGTAATTACACAGCACGTAGATGCTTAACACATTGTTGACTGCCTCTCCCATTTATTGGCCAAACAAGGACAGAAGGAGAGTCATGTCGTTATAGACAGCTTACTGTATAGTCCTACATTCAGCACTGAATCACTGGGCTCACTCACAGCTCAGCTTGACAAAGAAAGGACCTGAAGTGATCATTACAGACGTCAGCTATGAGTGAAACGGAATGCATGCTGAGTAGAATGTGGAACGATGGATACCAGTTACGGCAGATTTGTATGATTTGGCACATTGTGTTCCCAAGCCACGACTGACTCACAGAGACAGAGACAGAGACAGAGACAGAGACAGAGACAGAGACAGAGACAGAGACAGAGACAGAGACAGAGACAGACACAGACACAGACACAGACACAGAGACAGAGACAGACACAGACACAGACACAGACACAGACACAGACGACACACAGTGTGACTGAAGTCTGGCTTCATTTCAACTTGTTGGATAGCATAATTTCCTGCAACTGAAGGGTCCTTCCATTAACAGTGACAAAAAACGTAGATGGATTCTCCATTTCCCATGTCATTGTTTCATGGAAAGCCTTTCATATCAATGGGGGAGAAAATAACCTTCCCTACAGAACTAATAAGCAGAAGAAAACTTATATGAACAGAGGGTAGAATATAGTGTGTCAGACACTACATTTCAGGCCACCCTTTCCCGGGATAGAGCTGTAAACTCATTGGCCAGAGTCTTGGTAAAGAAGGACGGCAAAAACTGTGCACAACACAAATGGTGCCATGTGATTTGAAATATTGCAGCATCAGTGTTGTAGAAGCGCAAGCACTTCTATATTTCATATGGCATCATGTGTTTTAACCACTCAGGGAGATAGTTAATACATTTATAACTATTGTATGATAACTCTACATCTTTATTGCCCTTTGTAACTTAGCTTTCCTCTCCCAAGAATTTGAGTGCAGAAAAATCAGTGAAGTCAGACATTGACAAATAGCCCAGTCAACACCACTTGACCACGTCAGATGACTCATGTCATGTTGAATGACTTCTTTAATAAGTGGGAGAGAAAAAAGGTCCAACACAGTACAGTGCTGACCACACTGCCTGGACAGCAATTTCATGGAGGGCTTTGTTTGCTGACCTGGTGCATCACAAATCCACTTCCATTCCTTTTATGTGGGTATCTGTACTGGCAGCTGTCTAAACAACGGGAGGAAAGTGCTGAACCAGGAGACATTCGCCATGAGGTAAGCACTACAGTAACTGTCCGGGCCCCGGGCCTCAGGTGACTGGCCCACAACATAAAGCCTCAACTATGAGACAACACTTTTCCCTTGGGAGGCCTCCTCCCATGGGAACCAATTGTACAGTCATGTTACCCACTATAGGCTTCACAACACTAGGGAAGGATCTCTGGACTACCACTGTGACCAAACACATTTTAATGGCCAGTTAGGCCATTTTACATTTCCTTCTTGACCACTGCTTGGTAAGACCGACTTTGGTTTGGTTCAATCATATTGCTTTCAAATGTCAAGTATTTTCAGCTGAGCGGTCTAAAGAGGAAAGGAAGCTGTATTTGGGTCAAAGAGTCCAGAACTTTTTCTCTGTGATCATCTGTCTGTCTGAGGCGAATAATCCGTATCCGAGTGTAATATACAGCATACTCCCAAATGTGTTAATTGTCACTACTCATCCGCTCTCAATCCATAACAGCAGAGGAACAGTCCCTTCCTGTGCCGTGAGAGAAGACTCATGCATGAGCAACAAAGTACTATGCAGGTGCAATTCCTGTTTTATAAAAGCAGGAAGCTAATGCATAAATAGACACTGTGTTTTGTTTTCATTCTACATCCTGAGAAATGTTTTTAAAATCAACCATTTGCCACAAGAAAAGAGCCTTGAGGCCATATATTTAGACTTGGTGTATTTTCCCAGTGTGCCTTTCCCAGCAGGCTGTGATATGAGGAGGGTGGACTGGTTACGACTGGTTGAAGAACCCAGACTGAGCAGGGCACTGTCAGTCACCAGCACTCCTCCCAGTCAGGTGGTGGATCCTGTTGAGTCTGTTGGTTCCCTTCCCATCTATTATCATCACATTCAACAGTAGCACTCTTCCACCCGTGTCACCATGCAGTCTCCTCATATGCCTCCCCACCTCTCGACTTCTGCCTCATTCACAGGCATTTCCCACATACCAGCTCTGTTGTTATGGTTGTCAGTTGTCACCCTTTCTCCCCACACAAACACTGAAAGGGAGGGGAGGTGCCCGAGACATAATAACGAGAAAAGCAGGCAGGCAGACTCACCTGATGATGACACACTGGTTCTCCCTGTCGATCATCATGTTTCTGTACATGTTGTCTGCCAGGGCGTAGATGTGAGGAGGGTTCTCATACTGGGCCTGGGGATTCAACAGAGATTATGATCTAAGAATATCTCGTTAAAAAAAAAAACTGGGTGGGTCCAATTTCTTGGTCCTAAGTGGAAAACTGACTGTAAAGGCAAGACCGTAAAGAATTAGGAGTAATTCATGTAATGAAGTAATAACGTCAGAGGGCTAACTGTTTTTATCAAGCATAGTTAACGTCCGATTTGGCAGCCAAGGCCACTTCCAGTATGCTGGCCACAAACACTTTAAACAGGCTGTACTGAAGGTATTGCCAGGCCTTTTCAACAGGCACGTTTCTAAATCTGCTCCAACGGAGAGGTGCTGCTGGAAAAGGTATTCGAAGCACACCTAACCCAGTTCATTTAAAACTTTGTTCTTTCTACTGATAACATCATCTTAAAAACATTACTTATCTGAACTTTTCCAAGTATGAGGTGACATTGTGCAAACAATTAGGATACAAGTTGAATACATTGATAGCAGAGTTTTATTTTTACCCAAATAGAAAAACCTATTGGTAGCCTGTCTCATAGTCTCATACTCCTGTCTAAAGAGAAAAACCTATTGGTACCCTGTCTCATAGTCTCATACTCCTGTCTAAAGAGAAAAACCTATTGGTACCCTGTCTCATAGTCTCATACTCCTGTCTAAAGAGAAAACCTATTGGTACCCTGTCTCATAGTCTCATACTCCTGTCTAAAGAGAAAAACCTATTGGTACCCTGTCTCATAGTCTCATACTCCTGTCTAAAGAGAAAAACCTATTGGTACCCTGTCTCATAGTCTCATACTCCTGTCTAAAGAGAAAAACCTATTGGTACCCTGTCTCATAGTATCATACTCCTGTCTAAAGAGAAAAACCTATTGGTACCCTGTCTCATAGTCTCATACTCCTGTCTAAAGAGAAAAACCTATTGGTACCCTGTCTCATAGTCTCATACTCCTGTCTAAAGAGAAAAACCTATTGGTACCCTGTCTCATAGTCTCATACTCCTGTCTAAAGAGAAAAACCTATTGGTACCCTGTCTCATAGTCTCATACTCCTGTCTAAAGAGAAAAACCTATTGGTACCCTGTCTCATAGTCTCATACTCCTGTCTAAAGAGAAAAACCTATTGGTACCCTGTCTCATAGTCTCATACTCCTGTCTAAAGAGAAAAACCTATTGGTACCCTGTCTCATAGTCTCATACTCCTGTCTAAAGAGAAAAACCTATTGGTACCCTGTCTCATAGTCTCATACTCCTGTCTAAAGAGAAAAACCTATTGGTACCCTGTCTCATAGTCTCATACTCCTGTCTAAAGAGAAAAACCTATTGGTACCCTGTCTCATAGTCTCATACTCCTGTCTAAAGAGAAAAACCTATTGGTACCCTGTCTCATAGTCTCATACTCCTGTCTAAAGAGAAAAACCTATTGGTACCCTGTCTCATAGTCTCATACTCCTGTCTAAAGAGAAAAACCTATTGGTACCCTGTCTCATAGTCTCATACTCCTGTCTAAAGAGAAAAGGCTGCTCACCGCGCCCTGATACATCTCCACTTCCTTGTCCCCAAAATATGGCATCTGCTTGAACGGGTTAACAGAGATGAGCACAGGGCCAATGTAAGTCTGTAGAGGTTAAGGATCATACTAACATGTGTACCAGTAATAAACAACCGTTCAGGTCCCTGTGACTCACATGGTCAAAAGTAAAAAAACAACACTAAAAATTCCAAGAGCTCACTAGTTATCTGCATCGAGCACCAATGACAACCCTCCCCTCATTTTACTCTTTAAGACAATGCGGTTTCAGAACATATTTATAAATCTTGACGTAGTCCCTCTTGAAGAAAAATGACCTAACTGTGAGTAATTGGGTCCATGATGTCATTGCAATGTGCATCTGTGTGGTAGCACTGAAGTGTGTGGTGATTGGACCCAAGCCTTGTAAAGACAGTGTTCACACAACAGAGTGAACAGCCCAGCAGTGTAGTGATGTGAGGTTTAGGCCCTGTAGCCCAAAGCAGCTCCCGGCACAGAAAGCTGGTATTGAGGACGCCCTGCAGTGACCCCAGCCCCAGTACGCCACTGGCTGGAACACTCTGTGTTGATGCTATTTTCTGACCACAATCAGAGGATTGAGTTTTCAATCTAAAATGGCCAGCATCCGCTCAACTCTATAATCCTAAAGACTGCCAGGACACAGATGAGGTTTTAATTAATGAGCTCCTTCGAGAACTTTCAACATTTTCCATCAAAAGGGTCATTCAGAGACCCAAACATTTCAACACTACTTGGATACATTATATGGGCACAAGAACAAAACTTTAAACCTCAATATATTATTGAGGTCTGTAAGAGTGAAGCTGAATACTCTTCTTAGGGATTGTATAGGCCTATAGGCCTGGGGCATTTACAGATCTGGCCCGGAATGCTCTCAGCACAGCCAAACAAAACAATTACTGTTGTAGGAAAGTAGCTGCACTGCTCACATTCACCATGCATTTCTCAGCAACCCTTCCCCCAACCTCTTTCCATATTGCTGCATGGTGAGATTAAACCAGAGTAAACCTGATTACGATCCATTCCAGCCTGGAGGTGAAGGAAGCTGAAGTCAGGGGTCCAGATAGGGGCGCAAAGAGGCCCGTCTCCCCCTCGCCACTGGCGATACATGGTGGGGGTAGCCCAGTGTCTGGAGCCTCAAACACTAGATCATTAATCTGAGTTATTACAGCACTGGGAATGGTCACTCAGCTATTCTGGGAACAGTGGGAGTGTGTCTACGGCAGGGCTTAGCCATTCTTCATCGAGGTGTGAACGGTGTGTGAATGTGAAGGATACAAAGATGTAGTCGTCCATGTATCTCTTCTTGAGGTTGTCCACAATGGCGTCCTCGTTGATCTTGGAGAGGAGCACCATGTCGTCCACTCCACTCTGCTTGACATTGTGGCTCTGCCAGTGGTACCGGTAGTGGCCCCGGCTCCCCTGGAACACACAGAATACAATACACATCTGTTAGTGCCTTCAGACTGCTTGCAGCCACATCAAACTATAAAAGGACAGAATAATATCTAGGCTAGGAGTTTTTCCTGACCGCGTGACCTGACCAGTGGAAAAAAAACGATGGCCCTATAGTCTCATAGAAACTTCATTATCAGAAGCATACCTTTACCTAGGACTGAAATCATCACATTTGGTGAGAGTACTGGAATAGGCGGCCAAAACGTTTAGCAGAAAACTGTCCAACAACTGAAATTAACTTGGGCTTCCCCCTGAGTAACTCATTTTCATCCATGCAAAGTTTTGATATATATATATATAAAACTTCTAATAGGTGCAAGGTCAAGATTCCCAAAAGTGCCTTGTGTGTTTTTGGCTCTTTGATGTTGTGTTCTGACTGCTGTCAGACCTTTCCCTTTACCTCCCTCCCCCTCTCTTCCTCTTCCTCTTCTACCTCTGTTCCAGTTGGATTTTTTTTTCCTGAGAGCAGGTCTCCAGAAAGCTTAGGCCATTCATCATGTGAGTCAATGTCATCTGGCTACTGAGGAAAGGATTACAATGTGCTGTGAGGAGTGAGTCTTATTCTCCTGGATGGAGAACCAATCAAAGCCACAGACCAGATCCAGAACATTAGTCAACACTGGACACATCTCAATGCCATTTAACACATTGTTTGCCTCCTGATTCCACTGAGAAAGAGCATTTTAAATCCTTCCTATTCTATTTTACCTTTGAACTGGAGGGCAGCTTTATATACGGCTGAACGATTTGTATTTCTACGCCCGTTTTCTCTTCCTGGTTCTGGAATGCTATGTTTCAACTTTTGAAGTGGTTCAGATTGGAAAGGGCTGGTGCATAGATTAGATGGCAGCAACACTTACATATTTCAGATTCCATAGGCTACAACAGACTGCATGGTGCAATGTGACAATCACTTGTTAAATGTCAATTTGAGGTTAAAGACAAAAAGTACAGTTGCACTAAGATGTACTTTCTCTACCAAAGCAACACAGAGCAAAACCATGGTGACATTACAGTAATATAAAGTAACACCACAGTAGATTTAATACACCAATGGAAAGCCATGGTAACTTTCAATAATTGACTTGTACAAAGTCAAACAGAGAGACTGCTCAAATGAACCCTTAACGTTGGCTCAATTTATTTTTACACCAACAAAATAAATACCACAACCTCTCTTTACAGACTCTCTTAGCATGGAACATAGTGAGTAATGTTAATAGCTTCTCAGACTATTTCTATGTGCATTTTCACTCAGGAGCCAAGACATAAATTACTGCTCCATTAATTTTCCCAGACGGTTCCCATTATCATGTTTTACTACTTTTTTTTAAACAGAAGAAGAAAAGGCTGATTTGGCTTCTCTTTGGCGCGCTAAGCAGGGTGCATTACATGTGATTCCATACCCTGGGAGCTCATAAACACCTCGCTGGAGATGATGTGCGAATGAAAAGAATATTGATGGGACACTGGGAAATTGGTGTCTCAGGAATTTGAAGATAAACAGTGCATTCAGAAAGTATTCAGACCCCTTCCCCTTTTCCACATTTTGTTATGTTACAGCCTTATTCTAAAATAGATTAAATCATGTTTTAATATTAGGTGAAATAGACTCACCCGCCAATGCCTAAATCTACCCGCATTTGGCACGTGGCAGGTGTTAGTTTTAATCCCTGCTTCCAAGTGAAGGTAAACGTTTGGTTTTATTAATTTATTATCACGAGGCCCACCGGTGTAACTGCTTGCTGACTGTACTGCATGATTATTAACATGTTAGTTCTAGTAGCTATGTTGACTATGACGTTAGCGAATATGGTGACAATGATGTAGGCTGTGTGTAGCGATTATGATATGAAGGTTGGGCTTAGAAAGATTTTTTTCACCTAGCCACAGACAGCTGATTTGTTTTACTGCATTTCCATGTTTGAGTACATCACAATCAAAGTATGTGAGTCCGTCTGAGTAAGGGTGAGTCAGACTCTTGATAAAGCATGAGCCAAGTCAGAGGATCACAGAGCCCTTTACACAGGAGAAACAGTCCAGTCTTCCAGGCAGCGATCCTAAACATTGAGAAAAAAAAGGACTAGTTGATCAATAACAATGAATGTCATATTATACTGAGCTTCTCTGTTATATTTCCATACTCATCTGAAATCCAACACATCAGCTTCATCTCATTGTCATGCTCTAATGCAGTAGCAATGACATTAACTGCATTGAGCTTGGAATCTACTACAGATGTCGCAGTTGAGCCCACCACAAATACGCATAAAAACAGCCCAGATCTATAGCACAACCCCAGGCAAATCCTACACCATATATGCTGTAGGACACAACCCTACATCCACACATGAAAATGAAGTACCACCCTAAGCTATTTAGAGTGCTATATTTATCCTGTTACTGCTTTGTTGGGAATGATAATGTTCTACTTGAAGAGGGAGAGGACATAAGCCGGAAACACAGGAGCCAAAAGTTCAGGGTATTTTCCATGCGGGTTAGAGGAGAACATTGGGTACTTTGAGATGTTTTCAATCATTTGCTAACACACCAATAAAATGGTTTATAAACATTGATCAGAATGTATAATGGCTTATTGATGACAGTGGTTATAAATCCAATCACTGACTGCTTGTTGGATGCTGTGCTATAAACTGCTAATATATGGCTCTGGTTGAAACCTACCTATGTGTTTTGACTGAGATCTAGCCTAGAGCAGGATGCTGTTCTCTCTGGTAAGTGATTCCCCAGGTTAGTGGAAAAGTTGAGGTGAGTCAGTCAGTGCTGGAGGTTGGAGAGCATACAGTCCCTTAAGGGGACAGATGGAACTGGGAGCTACCAATAATATCTGACTTTACTTTGAACACATCTTAACAACCACCTTCTACACACAGACCGCCCTTAGTAACAGCATAATACAGAGCATCAGTCATAACTAATGATCTTTGCTTCTGTACAATTCCAGTCACATATTATGTGTTTCACAGATGTCAAAACAACCTTGATCCCGGGAAGTATGATTGGAACCTCTGTCCAAAGCGATCTAGGATTAACCTGATTCATGACTTGATCCTTCACTCTCTGAAATAACAATCAACTCCTTATAGTCTCCCAGGTTTGGGACCAGACCTTTTCCTTAAAGTTACCCCGACAGCAGTTGAGGAATTTCTGCACCAGCCCCAGATTCATAATGTCAGGCTTTTTTTCATGCAAATACCATTACCATATATGGATAGTGCTGAGCAGAGCTGAGTTCGAGAAATGGCTGGGTTTGATTCAGTACAACAGGCGACACCCCCCCCCCCTTTCCCCACTGTTACTCTGTTCTCCTTTTCCAACCTTGGATTTGACACAGAGCCCACCATGTGTTAAGAAGACCACTTTCTGGTGCTGCACTCTACTATAGAACTGGATCTCTTTCCAGTAACAATCTGGTGGATATTGCTTGGGATGTGGCCAGGATCAGGCTACAAATGTATTTTGTTCATGCAAGGGTTGGATAAGTGCATACATGTACTACCATGTAGTAGTTCAGTTGACCTGATTTCTGAAAGCAGCTCCATTCTGAGTCAGGTTTCCCTTCCCAGAGAAGGATTAGGATTTTATAAATGATTTTTTATTTAATTTAAACAGATTTGAGAAGCTTTGGACAGATGCACATATACTAAGTCTTACAGTATGAAATGCCATCATGCATTTTGTTGATTAAAAAAATCCCCACCCCCCCAAACCTTGAAGAAAATACTCTGATCCTCCACACCACCCACACTATATCTAGCATTGGAAGGCATGATGTCAGTTAGTACTTCCTGTCTCCATGATCCCGGGTCACAGCCAGGTCAGCCATATATCAGCTATGACCTTTGCAGTTGAAACATCCATCTTTGGTGTGTACTAATTGATTCTTGAAGACTGACTTATAAATGCCTCATTGTCACGCCTTGGTCATTGTATTTTGTGTTTTTGTTATATGTTTGGGTAGGCCAGGGTGTGACATGGGTTTATATGTTGTGTTTCGTATTGGGGTTTGTATTATTTGGGATCGCGGCTGATTAGGGGTGTGGTATAGGTTTGGCTGCCTGAGGCGATTCTCAATTAGAGTCAGGTGCTTATCGTTGTCTCTGATTGGGAACCGTATTTAGGCAGCCTGAGTTCGCTTTGTATTTCGTGGGTGTTTGTTCCTGTCTGTGTTGTAGTCACCAGATAGGCTGTAATTAGTTTCACGTTCCGTTCTGTTGTTTTTGTATTTAGTATTCAGTTATTTCATGTACCGCGATTTATTTTCATTAAAGTCATGAGTAACCTACACGCTGCATTTCGGTCCGACTCTCTTCTTTCAACAGACGAACGCCGTTACAGAAACACCCACCTCTCACGGACCGAGCAGCGTGTAAACTGGCAACGACGTAGACAGCTGGAGCAGAAAAAGGAGGACGAATTATTCGGAGAATGGACATGGGAAGACGTGTTGGATGGTAAAGGTTGTTACACTTGGGAGGAGATATTGGCCGGAAGAGATTGTCTCCCATGGGAAAAGGTGGAGGCACTAAGGAGAGTAGAGGCAGCCGGAGATAGGAGCCGACGATACGAGGGAACACGGTTGGCAAGGAAACCTGAAAAGCAGCCCAAAAAAATTATTGGGAGGGGGCTAGAAGGGAGAATAGTTATGCCAGGTAGGAGACCTGCGCAAACTCCCTGTGCTCACCGTTGGGCTAGAGAGACCGGGCAGGCAACGTGTTATGCTATGGAGCGCACGGTGTTTTCAGTGCGGGAGCATAGCCCGGTGCGGCACATACCAGCTCTTCCTATTGACCGGGCTAGAGTGGGCATCGAGCCAGGTAAGCTTGGGCAGGCTCGGTGCTCAAGAGCTCCAGTGCGCCTGCACAGTCCGGTCTATCCAGAGCCACCTCCACACACCAGTCCTCCGGTAGCAGCTCCCCGCACCAGGCTTCCTGTGCGTGTCCTCGATCCAGTACCACCAGTTCCAGCACCACGCACCAGGCCTCCAGTGCGCCTCGCCTGTTCAGCGTAGCCAGCGGTTTTCTCCTCTCCTGCGCTGTCGGAGTCTCCCGCCTGTTTAGCGCAGCCAGCGCTTTTCTCCTCTCCTGCGCTGTCGGAGTCTCCCGCCTGTTTAGCGCAGCCAGCGCTTTTCTCCTCTCCTGCGCTGCCCAGCGCCGCCAGTCTGCCCAGCGCCGCCAGTCTGCCCAGCGCCGCCAGTCTGCCCAGCGCCGCCAGTCTGCCCAGCAGCGCCCAGCCAGTCTGCCTTCAGCGCCGCCAGTCTGCCTTCAGCGCCGCCAGACAACTGCTCTTCCAGCGCCGCCAGACAACCTGCCCAGCAACCTGCTCTTCCAGATCTGCCCAGCGCAACCTGACTCTTCCAGATCCGCCAGACAACCTGACTCTTCAGATCCGCCGACAACCTGACTCTTCCAGATCCGCCAGACAACCTGACTCTTCCAGCGCCGCCAGACAACCTGACTCTTCCAGCGCCGCCAGACAACCTGACTCTTCCAGATCCGCCAGACAACCTGACTCTTCCAGATCCGCCAGACAACCTGACTCTTCCAGATCCGCCAGACAACCTGACTCTTCCAGATCCGCCAGACAACCTGACTCTTCCAGATCCGCCAGACAACCTGACTCTTCCAGATCCGCCAGACAACCTGACTCTTCCAGATCCGCCAGACAACCTGACTCTTCCAGATCCGCCAGACAACCTGACTCTTCCAGATCCGCCAGACAACCTGACTCTTCCAGATCCGCCAGACAACCTGACTCTTCCAGATCCGCCAGACAACCTGACTCTTCCAGATCCGCCAGACAACCTGACTCTTCCAGATCCGCCAGACAACCTGACTCTTCCAGATCCGCCAGACAACCTGACTCTTCCAGATCCGCCAGACAACCTGACTCTTCCAGATCCGCCAGACAACCTGACTCTTCCAGATCCGCCAGACAACCTGACTCTTCCAGATCCGCCAGACAACCTGACTCTTCCAGATCCGCCAGACAACCTGACTCTTCCAGATCCGCCAGACAACCTGACTCTTCCAGATCCGCCAGACAACCTGACTCTTCCAGATCCGCCAGACAACCTGACTCTTCCAGATCCGCCAGACAACCTGACTCTTCCAGATCCGCCAGACAACCTGACTCTTCCAGATCCGCCAGACAACCTGACTCTTCCAGATCCGCCAGACAACCTGACTCTTCCAGATCCGCCAGACAACCTGACTCTTCCAGATCCGCCAGACAACCTGACTCTTCCAGATCCGCCAGACAACCTGACTCTTCCAGATCCGCCAGACAACCTGACTCTTCCAGATCCGCCAGACAACCTGACTCTTCCAGATCCGCCAGACAACCTGACTCTTCCAGATCCGCCAGACAACCTGACTCTTCCAGATCCGCCAGACAACCTGACTCTTCCAGATCCGCAACAGACAACAACTGACTCTTCCAGATCCGCCAGACAACCTGACTCTTCCAGATCCGCCAGACAACCTGACTCTTCCAGATCCGACCTTCCAGACAACCTGACTCTTCCAGATCCGCCAGACAACCTGACTCTTCCAGATCCGCCAGACAACCTGACTCTTCCAGATCCGCCAGACAACCTGACTCTTCCAGATCCGCCAGACAACCTGACTCTTCCAGATCCGCCAGACAACCTGACTCTTCCAGATCCGCCAGACAACCTGACTCTTCCAGATCCGCCAGACAACCTGACTCTTCCAGATCCGCCAGACAACCTGACTCTTCCAGATCCGCCAGACAACCTGACTCTTCCAGATCCGCCAGACAACCTGACTCTTCCAGATCCGCCAGACAACCTGACTCTTCCAGATCCGCCAGACAACCTGACTCTTCCAGATCCGCCAGACAACCTGACTCTTCCAGATCCGCCAGACAACCTGACTCTTCCAGATCCGCCAGACAACCTGACTCTTCCAGATCCGCCAGACAACCTGACTCTTCCAGATCCGCCAGACAACCTGACTCTTCCAGATCCGCCAGACAACCTGACTCTTCCAGATCCGCCAGACAACCTGACTCTTCCAGATCCGCCAGACAACCTGACTCTTCCAGATCAGACAACCTGACTCTTCCAGATCCGCAGACAACCTGACTCTTCCAGATCCGCCAGACAACCTGACTCTTCCAGATCCGCCAGACAACCTGACTCTTCCAGATCCGCCAGACAACCTGACTCTTCCAGATCCGATCCAGACAACCTGACTCTTCCAGATCCGCCAGACAACCTGACTCTTCCAGATCCGCCAGACAACCTGACTCTTCCAGATCCGCCAGACAACCTGACTCTTCCAGATCCCAGATCCAGACAACCTGACTCTTCCAGATCCGCCAGACAACCTGACTCTTCCAGATCCGCAACCTGAGATCAACCTGACTCTTCCAGATCCGCCAGACAACCTGACTCTTCCAGATCCGCCAGACAACCTGACTCTTCCAGATCCGCCAGACAACCTGACTCTTCCAGATCCGACAACAGACAACCCTGACTCTTCCAGATCCGCCAGACAACCTGACTCTTCCAGATCCGCCAGACAACCTGACTCTTCCAGATCCGCCAGACAACCTGACTCTTCCAGATCCGCCAGACAACCTGACTCTTCCAGATCCGCCAGACAACCTGACTCTCCAGATCCAGATCCGATCCAGACAACCTGACTCTTCCAGATCCGCCAGACAACCTGACTCTTCCAGATCCGCCAGACAACCTGACTCTTCCAGATCCGCCAGACAACCTGACTCTTCCAGATCCGCCAGACAACCTGACTCTTCCAGATCCGATCCAGACAACCTGACTCTTCCAGATCCGCCAGACAACCTGACTCTTCCAGATCCGCCAGACAACCTGACTCTTCCAGATCCGCCAGACAACCTGACTCTTCCAGATCCGCCAGACAACCTGACTCTTCCAGATCCGCCAGACAACCTGACTCTTCCAGATCCGCCAGACAACCTGACTCTTCCAGATCCGCCAGACAACCTGACTCTTCCAGATCCGCCAGACAACCTGACAGATCCTGACTCTTCCAGATCCGCCAGACAACCTGACTCTTCCAGATCCGCCAGACAACCTGACTCTTCCAGATCCGCCAGATCCGACAACCTGACTCTTCCAGATCCGCCAGACAACCTGACTCTTCCAGATCCGCCAGACAACCTGACTCTTCCAGATCCGCCAGACAACCTGACTCTTCCAGATCCGCCAGACAACCTGACTCTTCCAGATCCTGACTCTTCCAGACAACCAACCTGACTCTTCCAGATCCGCCAGACAACCTGACTCTTCCAGATCCGCCAGACAACCTGACTCTTCCAGATCCGCCAGACAACCTGACTCTTCCAGATCCGCCAGACAACCTGACTCTTCCAGATCCGCCAGACAACCTGACTCTTCCAGATCCGCCAGACAACCTGACTCTTCCAGATCCGCCAGACAACCTGACTCTTCCAGATCCGCCAGACAACCTGACTCTTCCAGATCCGCCAGACAACCTGACTCTTCCAGATCCGCCAGACAACCTGACTCTTCCAGATCCGCCAGACAACCTGACTCTTCCAGATCCGCCAGACAACCTGACTCTTCCAGATCCGCCAGACAACCTGACTCTTCCAGATCCGCCAGACAACCTGACTCTTCCAGATCCGACAACCTGACCAGACAACCTGACTCTTCCAGATCCGCCAGACAACCTGACTCTTCCAGATCCGCCAGACAACCTGACTCTTCCAGATCCGCCAGACAACCTGACTCTTCCAGATCCGCCAGACAACCTGACTCTTCCAGATCCGCCAGACAACCTGACTCTTCCAGATCCGCCAGACAACCTGACTCTTCCAGATCCGCCAGACAACCTGACTCTTCCAGATCCGCCAGACAACCTGACTCTTCCAGATCCGCCAGACAACCTGACTCTTCCAGATCCGCCAGACAACCTGACTCTTCCAGATCCGCCAGACAACCTGACTCTTCCAGATCCGCCAGACAACCTGACTCTTCCAGATCCGCCAGACAACCTGACTCTTCCAGATCCGCCAGACAACCTGACTCTTCCAGATCCGCCAGACAACCTGACTCTTCCAGATCCGCCAGACAACCTGACTCTTCCAGATCCGCAACCTGACAGACAACCTGACTCTTCCAGATCCGCCAGACAACCTGACTCTTCCAGATCCGCCAGACAACCTGACTCTTCCAGATCCGCCAGACAACCTGACTCTTCCAGATCCGCCAGACAACCTGACTCTTCCAGATCCGCCAGACAACCTGACTCTTCCAGATCCGCCAGCCAGCATCTACCGGAGCCTACAACCTGCCTGGGCTTCCTCTCAATACTGGGCTTCCTCTCAATACTGGGCTTCCTCTCAATACTGGGCTGCTTCGGTCCCGAGCTGCCCCTCTGTCCCGAACTGCCCCTCTGTCCCGAGCTGCCCCTCTGTCCCGAGCTGCCCCTCTGTCCCGAGCTGCCCCTCTGTCCCGAGCTGCCCCTCTGTCCCGAGCTGCCCCTCTGTCCCGAGCTGCCCCTCTGTCCCGAGCTGCCCCTCTGTCCCGAGCTGCCCCTCTGTCCCGAGCTGCCCCTCTGTCCCGAGCTGCCCCTCTGTCCCGAGCTGCCCCTCTGTCCCGAGCTGCCCCTCTTATGTGGGGATCTGGGTGAGGACTATTAGGCCATGGTCGGCGGAGAAGGTGGATTATCCCAGGACGCGAAGGTTGAGGAACTAGGACATTAATGGAGTGGGGTCCATGTCCCGAGCCAGAACCTCCACCATGGACAGACGCCCACCCGGACCCTCCCTATGCTCTTGAGGTGCGTCCGGGAGTCCGCACCTTAGGGGGGGGGGGGTTCTGTCACGCCTTGGTCATTGTATTTTGTGTTTTTGTTATACGTTTGGGTAGGCCAGGGTGTGACATGGGTTTATATGTTGTGTTTCGTATTGGGGTTTGTATTATTTGGGATCGCGGCTGATTAGGGGTGTGGTATAGGTTTGGCTGCCTGAGGAGATTCTCAATTAGAGTCAGGTGCTTATCGTTGTCTCTGATTGGGAACCGTATTTAGGCAGCCTGAGTTCGCTTTGTATTTCGTGGGTGTTTGTTCCTGTCTCTGTGTTGTAGTCACCAGATAGGCTGTAATTAGTTTAACGTTCCGTTCTGTTGTTTTTGTATTTAGTATTCAGTTATTTAATTTACCGCGATTTATTTTCATTAAAGTCATGAGTAACCTACACGCTGCATTTCAGTTCCGACTCTCTTCTTTCAACAGACGAACGCCGTTACACTCATGAGCTTTTAGTTAAACTGTCGTACCCTTTCAGAACCCAGGATATCAGCTTGTTTTACTTCAATGTTTGGAAACAAAGTAAATGTAAACAAACACTGTATAGCCTCAAAACATGGTTAAAACTATAATGTTGAGATCATGGATGTCAACATTATATTTGAGAATGGTTTCTCCAGCCATCTCTCAAGTATTTACTGAAAAAGGGGCGCATTGTTATTATTTCAACTCCGGATTGCCCCTTTAACAGACAAACTAAATAGAACTAAATGAAGGCCAACACTAAGCAGTGCTTCCACCTGGACTCTATCACTGCTCTGGATCAACTGCTGAATCTGCACTTTTAAAAACCACTCATTTCAGAGCAGTGCCAGGAACAGAGTGCTGACAGAGAGTAAACCTTCCACAAGTCAAGAGGAGAAAACAAAGCAATCAAAGAGAGAGGTTGAAAAACCCTGGATGATGATTGAGAATACTGTGGTCTCTCTAATATTAGAGACAGTAGTCTGAACAGTCTGAATCATCATCCGGGGTATTTCAAGATGGGAAAAGAGAAGTAACAATAAGCAGCAGTGTGGGGCTGTTGCCATGCACAGCTACTCCATGGGATGGGATATTCATTAGGGTCACAGAGCACCCTAGACAGCAGCCTCTTCCTCAGCTGGACCATGGTCACCATGGCAGCAACACCCAGGGTCCAGCCAACTTCACCATTGCTCAACACCATGCCAGTAGAAGAGACATCCATGCCAAGCCTAAGAACACTACCCAGACTTGGACTAATAGTTGTCTCGTGTCAATAAGTAAAAACATTTCTGACCCCGTCTGAGTCTCTTAGCCTGGCAGCCATAACTCCCCATTAATAAAAATACCCAGAGCTCAATTCCAGTGGAAACATTCCCCGCTACCAAAGCTCATGGGCATGAACATATGACTTACACCAATTAGTCAATTCAGTGTTGGTCTGAGAGACATTAACACCTGTAAACATGCAGTTTGGTCTATATCTATTAGTTGTAGGTGGTAGACATGAAAATCCAGGCTGCAGTGTTTCTCTCATTCTGCTGTGCAACTTACCCTGAAGTCACCTGCTTAGAAAAGATATATCAACATCAATAATGCAGAGAAAACCACCACTACTCCTTAACTGTCTTAAGTTCTTATACTGTTTATCTGGGCCAGGGCTGACGTACATGTTGAATAAGCTTTTACATAAGACAAGTGAAAAGAGGCCCTATTTTTCAAAGAGTTTGTTACACAATTGTACTAAATCAACTCTAGATAGTAGCTGAGGGTAGTGTGAACTGGAGACAGCTGTAGCCTGCAGGGCAGGGCTAGGTAGGCCTGGGTAGCTGGGTGCCTGTGTCCTCCCCAGGGAGAACAAACAGAGAGGTAAGGAGATGTGTAAGCTGAGACTGGAGGAGAGGTTTCAAAAGAGAGAATCCTCCTATGTACTGAATCCATGGAAACGCATGTGAAATGTCATATTTCACGAGAACACATCTACCGTTTATAAGTCTCCCTTAAATACATGACAATGTTTATGATAAGATTCACTTCTAGCCACACAAAAAAAAAATAATTACATGTAAAATCACATGCTATGGTATAGGGTGGCTAGATGTCACTGTGGGTAGGCCTACTCTTAAGAAGAGCCACACTATTTTCTTGCAGCTTGAACGTAAACAAACCATTTGCAGCAGGCTCTCATTTGTACCAATGATTTTCTGTGCCACACAGTGGCTGCTATTTGTCCAGACCAGTCTCAGCTTCCAGCTAGGAGCCCTCCTACAGGAAGGGAATATTTGCAAATGTTCAGCGCCTATAATAGAAATAATACATTTTTGCAAAGACAATATCTCCCTGGTCTCAGTTTTTGTATGGCGGTTTGTTCTCTCTGTCAAAGAGAACCTTCCATCCTTCTTTTTCAGCTTTCCATACATTACCGGGTAGATGAGTGCCACACATAGAATTTCCCTGAACTAGATCTCCTAAGTGGGTCCCATGGCACTGCCTAACATTGCTGTGGCAACAACCTTCACTCTTTCTAAAATCAGGTAGACCTCAATTATCTCCTGTAAACATGGCTGATAAGAAAATGCCATTGTGTGAGTTGTGACACCTGCAGGGATACCCTCCCATTCCCAACAAGTAATACCGTATTGCAGAGTTCCCCAATAGGCACCCCGTGGGCCAAATTCAGCCCCTGGGTGATTTTAGTTATCCCCCAAAAAAACATTTGTTGTTGGACATAAAAAAGACTGTAAAAATTAAAAAAAATAACCAGGAAATCAGCTCGAAGTCAATTTAAATTTAGGATATCTGTTCCCAGGTTTCCTATGCATAAATAGAGAGGCATATGTGGGTTTTATCCCAATGTAATCAAGGTTTGAAATATTTTTGTTTTTGTCAAATACTATCTGTTTGGGATTCTTGCGATGTTCCGGCCCCCCGATCATCCACTCAAGGATAAATTGGCCCACAGCTGAATGTAATTGGGGACCCCTGCTATACGGTCATTCAATATCCCTTTACTGTGGAACACATCTGGGTGGTCTGACATTCATACTCATTCATAAGGGATATGGGTAGAACTCTCTAGGAGTCAGTATTGGAACAAAATGTCAAGCTACAACACTGCCAGTTAGCAAAGAGTTTTTATAGTATAAATTACCACTAAATTATGTTTTTTCAAAAGAAAACCCCAATGACTGAAGGATTATACCAAATACTATTTCTCAGCTGTGAAATCACCTGCTAGTCAGGAGCCAACCACTTCTCATAAATGCAATACACCCTTCAATATCCACTGGGTATCTTGAAGATAGACCTTAGAAATCTTTCATGACATGGTATAGACTCCATCCTCAGGGTCTGAGACACCAAACTTCTTACTGATACAGGAGTTATCTCCTCTTGTGATAAGACTGTTGCCAGGAGGAGAGGCAATTGCCATAAACAGAAAAACCATCCTCTGAATTAGTGAGGCTTTAGCCCAGAAGCAGTCATGGGTTATGGCCTGGACTAATTGGCCCATTGAAACAGATATATGACAAAGTACCTCCCAGGCCTAGACAGGAGAACTCCTGAATAGGAAAAGGAGAAGAAGAGGGCCACTCACTCGAAAACACATCAATGCAGCAGGAGTTGTTTTTACAATGTGTACCAAAACTGTCTGGGTCCTGGGCCCAGTACTGCTGTGGCATAACACGGCTGAAATGAGCCCAGATGCCTCAAGTTACTGTGGGATAGGTCTGTGAAGGTCAGACACTGTTAAATGGTGTGGCTGGAGCAAAGCTAGGTGGATGTATATTCTCTAAGACACGATGAGTGCTTTCAGCGTCTGGATTTTTATCACCGCAACAGAGAGTGAGAGAGATATCTTCGACAGTGACAGAACAGGAGGGATACAGGCGGTGGTAGTGTGACGTGTCAGAAAGAAATGTGAAAGAGAACCTCGTCATAAGGGGTGTGGCTGGCTGGGTGTGTAGAAAAGCATGCCTTGTGCTTGTTCATGGTATAAATAGAATAAGGGCCCAGTTTATACATTGGATGTATGGTTCATTTTCCTCCTTTGGCTCCACCAAGTTCATTCCTCCGCTTATGAACCAGTCCTTTCAGGGGGAAAATAGAGGTTGACCGATTATGATCCAGATTATTGGAGGACCAAAAAAAAGCAGATACCAATAAAAAAAATTGGCCCATTTAGATAGGAGAGTAATAATGACAATTACAACAATTAACACTTTTATTTTCACTTAATATAAATACATAAATAAAATATATTTAGTCTCAAATAAATAATGAAACATGCTCAATTTGGTTTAAATAATACAAAAACATAGTGTTGGAGAAGAAAGTAAAAGTGCAATATGTGCCATGTAAAAAAGCGAACATTTAAGTTCCTTGCTCATAACATATGAAAACTGGTGGTTCAATATTCCCAGTTAAAAAGTTTTAAGTTGTAGTTATTATAGGAATTATGACACGTCGACTATTTCTCTCTATGCAATTCGCATTTTATATACCGTTGACTATTTTATGTTCTAATAGACACTTTAGTATTGCCAGCCTAATCTCAGGAGTTGATAGGCTTGAAGTCATAAACAGCGCTATGCTTCAAGCATTGCTAAGAGCCGCTGGCAAACGCAGTAAAGGGATGTTTGAATGAATGCGTACGAGCCTGCTGCTGCCTACCACTGCTCAGTCAGACTGCTCTATCAAATCACAGACTTAATTATAATAAACACACAGAAATAAGAGACTTAGGCCATTAATATGGTCAAACCCGGAAACATTTTCATTTTCAAAAACAAAACGTTTATTCTTTCAGTGAAATACGGAACCATTCCGTATTTATCGAACAGGTGGCATCCATAAGTCTAAATATTGCGGTTACATTACACAACCTTCAATGTTATCATTATTATGTAAAAATCTGGCAAATTAGTTCACAACGAGCCAGGTGGCCCAAACTGCTGCATATACCCTGACTCTGCTTGTACTGAACGTAAGAGAAGTGAAAAAATTTCCCTGGTTAATATTGCCTGCAACCAGGAATTTCTTTTAACTAAATATGCAGGCTTATAAATATATACTTCTGTGTATTGATTTTAGGAAAGGCATTGATGTTTATGGTTAGGTACATTCGTGCAACGATTGTGCTTTTTTCGCAAATGCCCTTTTGTTAAATCATCCCCCGTTTGGCGAAGTAGGCTGTGATTCGATGAGAAATTAACAGGCACAACATTGATTATATGCAACACAGGACAAACTAGTTAACCTAGTAATATCATCATCCACGTGTAGTTAACTAGTGATTATGTGAAGATTAAACTTATCTTATAAAAAAACAATGCTAGCTAGCTACTTACCTTGGCTCCTTGCTGCACTCGCATAATGCGTAGTCAGCCTGCCACGCAGTCTCCTCGTGGATTGCAATGTAATCAGCCATAATCAGCGTCCAAAAATGGCGATTACCGATAATGCATATTCATTCGGTCAACCTCTACCCGACATAGTGAGCAGTCCAACAGGGCAACAGCAGAGAACACATTCATTTCACTAAGAGGACACAAAGACACATAAACCGCCTGTGTCAATAACATCAGCTGTGTGATAAGCTGTCCGACAGAGGTGAACTAACAAAGCGACTTCTATACAAATCAATATTTGTTTTTTGGGCCCTGCTGCTGCTGTGTACGTATACAGAGAGGAAGCCACACTAGGTGCAAAATCTGTATAGTAAGTCCACTACTAGAGTGCCAAATTACAGCCTGCCATAAACTGCTCTGCCTAAACCAAGTTTGACAGATTCATACAGAAGCACAACGGCTTTTAAGAGATAGCAGCCCACAAAAGGGAAGCATAACTGAGAAGTTAATCAAAGCCAGACATGTGGGAGCTTTATTAAATATTCTGCCATCTATTTTTGGGATGAATTCTTTTTAAACGCGATTATACACCATAGTCAAACTCAAAATCAACTGGGTGCATTAAAAAAACAGATGTCCTGGGAACCGTAGAGACAGATTGGGTGATAATTTATCCTAAATGCTAACATCTAGCATGGCTCCCAGGACGGTAGCATCAGAGAGATGAAAGGCCGTGTGTACACCTGATGGTATAGAAAACAGGCAGACTAACAATGCTGGCTAGAGCATCTTACTCCCAGCCACTCGGGGAAATGGGTGCTGGCTGACGACCAAGAGCAGCACAACTCCCATCTGAGCTGATGTTAAACACTCAGGAAGTCATCAACAACGGCCTCTCCCCAGAAAGCATTCCACCCTCCCCAACTATGGCCTAATAACCTGGCTCACCCAACAGAACACTGGTAATAACCTGGCTCACCCAACAGAACACTGGTAATAACCTGGCTCACCCAACAGAACACTGGTAATAACCTGGCTCACCCAACAGAACACTGGTAATAACCTGGCTCACCCAACAGAACACTGGTAATAACCTGGCTCACCCAACAGAACACTGGTAATAACCTGGCTCACCCAACAGAACACTGGTAATAACCTGGCTCACCCAACAGAACACTGGTAATAACCTGGCTCACCCAACAGAACACTGGTAATAACCTGGCTCACCAAACAGAACACTGGCACAGACCTTTACTTTACACACCCATCCATTTACAGTCTGTCTGGGACTGGGTATGGGGCTGCTGTCTATCACTGTGTTTCCACACCACATGCCCAGAGAGAACTAATATAAAATGCTTATTTTTGGAATACTTTGTTTTGTCACCGACTTACTTTGTGTCTGAACAGCCCAAGCAGCTGACCAGGTCTAAAAAAAAGAAATGGAAGAGCTCAAACTCAGTCACTGCTACAGACACACACACACACACACACAGAAAAGTGATCCCAAATACAGCTTCATGACTTACTGTTCTGAATATACACAATGAATCCAATGACAAACATTTACATTCCACAAAGACAACCTTAATGAATCACAATCAGCTTCACTGTCACAACATCACATACCAGATTTCAGTGCAATCCTTTAGACACATTTCTCATAAAATGTTCTTTCAAAGCGTTTTTGTGCAGCAAAAATGTGAAAAGAATAAAAAATGATCGATGTTGCAGTAGGCTGTTTGTAGTCCTCTCCAGCTTTGAAGGGAATAATATAACACAGTTCCAATGATTTCCAGCTGACGATCTCTTGATTCTCTGATATTAATCTTATATTGATCACTATAGTATTGCAGAGCTACATCACACCATTTAGATATTTTCATTGAGGGTTACAGTTGATGTTTGGTTCAGTGATATGGACAGTTAAGACATATATACATATATATACACACACACACAGTACCAGTCAAAAGTTTGGACACTCATTCAAGGGTTTTTCTTTATACTATTTTCTACATTGTAGAATAATAGTGAAGACATTAAAAATATGAAATAACACATATGGAATCATGTAGTAACCAAAAGAGTGTTAAACAAATCAAAATATATTTTATATTCTTCAAAGTAGCCCCGCTTTGCCTTGATGACAGCTTTGCACACTTTTGGCATTCTCTCAACCAGCTTCATGAGGATTGCTTTTCCAACGGAGTTCCCAAATATGATGAGCACTTGTTGGCTGCTTTTCCTTCACTCTGTGGTCCAACTCATCCCAAACTGAGGTCAGGTGATTGTGGAGGCCAGGTCATCTGATGCAGCATTCCATCACTCTCCTTAGTCAAATAGCCCTTACACAGCCTGGAGGTGTATTTTGGGTCATTGTCCTGTTGAAGAACAAATGATAGTGGGACTAAGCGCAAACCAGATGGGATGGCGTATCGCTGCAGATTGCTGTGGTAACCATGCTGGTTAAGTGTGCCTAGAATTATAAATAAATCACAGACAGTGTCACCGGCAAAGCATCCCCACACCATCACAACTCCTCCCCATGCTTCACGGTTGGGAACCACACATGCAGAGATCATCCGTTCACCTATTCTGCGTCTCACAAAGACATGGTGGTTGGAACCAAAATTATCCCATTTGGACTCATCAGACCAACAGATTTCCACCGGTCTAATGTCCATTGCTCGTGTTTCTTGGCCTAAGCAAGTCTCTTATTATTGGTGTCCTTTAGTAGTGGTTTCTTTGCAGCAATTCAACCATGTATCCTCTAAACAGTTGATGTTGAGATGTGTCTGTTACTTGAACTGTGTGAAGCATTTATTTGGTCTACAATTTCTGAGGCTGGTAACACTAATGAATTCTACAGCAGAGGTAACTCTGGGTCTTCCTTTACTGTGGCGGTCCTCGTGAGAGCCAGTTATCATAGCGCTTGATGGTTTTTGCAACTGCACTTGAAGAAACTTTCAAAGTTTTTGAAATTTCCCAGATTGACTGACCTTCATGTCTTAAAGTAATGATGGACTGTCGTTTCTCTTTGATTATTTGAGCTGTTCTTGCCATAATATGGACTTGGTATTTTACCAAATATGGCTATCTTCTGTCACAACACAACTGATTGGCTAAAAACACATTAAGAAGGAAAGAAATTGCACAAATTAACAAGGCACTGTCACGCCTTGGTCATTGTATCTTGTGTTTTTGTTATATGTTTGGGTAGGCCAGGGTGTGACATGGGTTTATATGTTGTATTTCGTATTAGGGTTTGTATTAATTGGGAGTGTGTATTATTAGGGGTGTGTCTAGTTAGGCTTGGCTGCCTGAGGCGATTCCTAATTGGAGTCAGCTGACTCTAGTTGTCTCGGATTGGGAACCGTATTTAGGTAGCCTGAGTGCGCGTTGTATTTCGTGGGTGATTGTACCCGTCTTAGTGTTAGTCACCAGATAGGCTGTATTAGTTTCTTTCGTTTGTTGTTTTCTTCTTCCGTTATTTCATGTACCGTATTAGCTTCATTAAAAGTCATGAGTAACCTACACGCTGCATTTCGGTCTGACTTTCTACAAACAACAGACGAAGTTCATTACAGGCACCTGTTAATTTAAATGCATTCCAGATGATTACCTCATGAAGCTGGTTGAGAGAATGCCAAAAGTGTGCAAAGCTGTCATCAAGGCCAAAAGGGTGGCTATTTTGAATAATCTCAAATATAAAATATTTTGAATTGTTTAACACTTTTTTGGTTACTACATGATCCCATGTGTTATTTCATAGTTTTTGATGTCTTCACTATTATTCTACAATGTAGACAATAGCAACAAATAAAGAAAACCCCTGGAATGAGTAGGTGTGTCCAAACTTTTGACTGGTACTGTAGCTAATGAGATTATGGGTATTACTGGCACAATACAGTGGGAAACTGTGTGGCACAATAGAATACAATTTATGATTATAGGAAAGCCATAATGAGCCATTAGACTTAATCTAAGAAGTGATGCAGGGTGAAAACAATGGTGACCTAGGGCACGGTAACAGACTGAGATGGGTTGATAAAGTCTCCATGGGGCAGTGCTGGAGCCCAAACACTGAATCAGAGGCCTATGATCTTTTGACATAATGCAACAGAGGATAAGAAACAAGCTGAACAGATAAATGGAACTCAGCTCTGACAGAGCGTGACATTTTTCCATTTCCACAGCTGTGATAACGGGTGAGAAAACACATGCAAATAGAAGTTTCAAATAAGACTTTGTTTACTTTTTTGTTAGGTCAGAGCTTGCTGAACAGAGTTCCACCTCCTTAGTGTGGGAGACTGTAGACAGTGGATATCTGTTGAAAATTACAAAAGTAAAGCAACCAACCACAAAATAAGGAAAAACAGATCATGCAAATGAGGACATCTAGAGCATGTACTTGTCTCTCACTATGGTGTTACTTGTTTATAATTAAGCAATAAGGTCCGAGGGGGTGTGGTATATAGCCAATATACCATGGCTAAGGGCTGTTCTTACCAACTAAAGAATTCAGAGTGCCTGGATACAGCCCTTAGCCTTGGTTAGTTGGCCAAATACCACAACCCCCCCCCAGGTGCCTTACTGCTAATAGAAACTGGTTACCAATGCAGTAAATCATTTTTTTGTAATACCTGTAGTATACGGCCTAATATACCACATCTGTCAGCCAATAAGCATTCAGAGCTCAAACCACCCATTTAATAATAATGGCCATGGAATTCAGGGCATGTTTGTCTGTATGCAAACAGAACCCTCTCAGAACCCTGCTCAAATCCACAGACAAGACAGAAAAGATCCAGAGGCAGACATAAAAGACTCCAGCTGTGCTCAATGGGGCTGATATCATGGTAACTACTTTTGGAAAATATGAAAGTTATAGTGACAAATGTTGTGAAATCTTTGTCTCACAGCATGAAATTGCCTAAAATAAATGTCAAACCGACATACTTCAAGAAAAAACACGAGTTTCCATTTACTACACATAACACCTATAAAACTTAGCAGCTGTTTAATTGTGGCCCAGACTAGAACAGGTGGGTATTGTCTGAGCGAGAGAAGATATCACATCAGCCGTGAAGTCTGATCAAAAGTGGCCTCCTCTGCATGGGACCAAAGAGCTGCCTGGCACAGTCCTCCCCATCCCTCACTGGGGTAATGGGAGGCATTTGCTGTGAGAACAGACTGTGCTCTCCATTGGGGGTAGCCTGCAGGCTACCCTCACCCCAGTGGGCACCCAGTCCTGTGGGTAGTGGTGCGAGAGCCAGGCTCACAAATGGTGTGCTGTACCAAGGGCTGGGCATCAGTAAACCTGGGCAAGCCAAAAGAAAAGACTGGAGCTGACAGTGAGCTGGCCGGGACACACAGACCCAGATCACTTTACAGAGGGGAAAATGCAGCTGGCTGTTCCTCACCTGACCACCACATTCACAGCTGGCCCAGGTTGCTGAGGGATTTGTTTCAAATTTCAAAGACATTAAAGGCCTGCATTAGGGAAAGGGGGATACCTAGTCAGTTGTCCAACAATGTATTCAACTGAAATGCATATTCCACATTTAACCCAACCCCTGTGAATCACAGAAGTGTGGGGGGCTGCCATAATCGACATCCACGTCTTCGGCGCCCGGTAAACAGTGGGTTATCTGCCTTGCTCAGGGGCAGAACAACAGAACCACTGTGCCATCACTGAACCGACTGAGGAAAGCAGAAAATAAAATAATGATTTATGGAAACGTTCATGACACAAAGGTGAGGCAGAAAATGGGTATACAATTGGATCTAAAAGGAGAATCCTCTATATTTTTGCTTGCTCCAAAACCAATAGATTGACACATTTTATAATGTAGGGTTACCTGTGAATGGCCACAGTTAGCAGGTGGTATTAGTTTGCACAAAGGTAACATTTACATGTCAGTGAAGAACAATGGGGTTTTGGTTTGGAGAACAAACTGCCACCATGATCAACTACTGAGGAATACTAAGTAAGTGCCAAACAGAGGAAGTTGCTGTGTTAATGGCATCATGAATGGTCACCATGAAGCGGTATCCTCTAATCTGATGCACTTTAAAAGACATGGCAGGATGTGGCATCACATCAGACAGCATATCTGTTTGAAGACAAAGGTCAACAGCAGCTCTTTATAAAACTAATGAAAATGTTAAACTTTCAATAAAAGGCTCAATTAAAGAAATGCTAATTTTAACCAGTTTTATGTTTAATTCATCCTTTTAACTTTTCATTTTGCACAAACAAGTTACAACCAATAAGTAAATATCATTCAGAGGAGCTTCTGTGAGAACATTGTCAGAATACTAAGGCTAAGACGAGGGTTTAACAACCATTAATAAATCTGATTCTTGATCCAGTCTGATTCCATCTGTTCTGGAAGTCAGTGAGTCGGAACTTAGAACCTGTGTGATGGCTTATGGAACGCCACGAACATGAAGATGGAGCTTTGGAACAAAGACCAATATGCGTGGGATTGATAAAGAGGAGAGTGTAGGTTTACTGGATCTCTGTGAACAAATTGAACAAGTTCCCCAGAAGGGGTGTTCGCCCTGTTCTAAAGAAGGGCTCGAATTCCTGCAAAACTCTTTTCAGCATTGCTGGGTGGAAAAAAATGGAGCACAGGCTTTGAAATGAGGGGATATTACGGAGCATTCACCTCCCTGCAGAAAAAGATGATAAAAACCATATGCTGTCATACTGACCTAGTATTCAGCATCTGGCAGAGTGGGGCCTGTGAGTGATGCTGCCGCCTGGTGCTCCAGACAGTCAGAGTGACAGACTGCTTCTCTCCACACAAACCAAATATTAGAGTTCCCTCAATGTGACCCCAAAAAGCCGTTCTTTTTTTTTTAAAGGAAGATTTGTGCACTGAGTAACTGCGGTGTGTTTCATTCTTTATCTCTGACATCAGACTAAAGAGAGGAGAATATCTGGGGAAGGTTTATTATTTGACAGAAAGTCTGCTTATGACGAGCCAGGTTCTGACACATCCAGATGACGTACTATGATCTTGCACGCAAAACAGCTACCTACTTTTGGAGCAAACCTGGAAAAACAATTGCTCCTTTCATGTCCAATTATTCCAGGGCTGCAAAATGTTAAGATGCAAGACGTATTAAATGTTTTCCACCAGGTTCATTGAAAGGATACATTCAGTTGTGTCCAACAGTTTCATATTGTTTTGAATTCAACCTTTCCATTCTCTGCTTACTGAATATTATGCTCAATAAACCTGTCACTGATGAAAGGATCTGTATATACAGCACATATGTTCTACTGTCATTAAAGCTACCTCACCAGAAGGAAACCAGTCCATTTCCTTCTGGTCATTCAGCATGAAATTCAGCACCCATGCCAGGGAACCACCCACAAGCGCTAGTCTAAATAAGAATATCTCTTAACTTCAGCAGATCTAGGGGACTTGGGTTCACCGCAGCATATTACCTCTGAAGTGAGTCAGATTGTGCCTCAAGGCTAAAAGTTGTCTAATGTTGGCTCATCAAGATGTGTGCACAGCATGCTAAATCTATCCTCGTATCTGGGTTTATTCGTTGGAATCTACTACAGAAGGATGAAGATAATGTTTTTAAAACCATCATGAGCCTACAGAGAGGGGGTCATCCAGTCATCAAACAATGTATATGCATGCATTTTATGGTACAGGAGGACAATGGGTAAACCATTTGAATTCAATCAATTTTGACAGTACCTCTTTTTGATTTGAACTTAACCTTCCATACGTATTTGCCCATTGTAGAAATGGTCAGAAAGAGAAAGTGTGCTTCAAAAGATAAAGGTGTTCAAAAGTTGACCTTTTTATGCATACCCCACCATACTATTAGCTATCCATGTCTTCATCACTGGAAATTATACAGTTGAAATGTATAGAATTCAAAATCTTGCAAACAGGTTTTTTTGTGTTGTGCCATCGGTTGAGACACACAACATGCTCTTGAATACAGGGTGTCATGTTGTGGTTAATAAACGTAATAAAATGGGAATACAAATTTTTTAAATGCGACTTTCAAAATGGTATCACAAAGAGGGTTGGAGGTCCACAAATCAGACAACGTTGACTTAAAATGGTAATATATTAAAATGGTAATATATTAAAATGGTGCGTGGACCGGCGGTCCTCTTTGTGGTAGTAATTAGAAGTACAAATTTCAATTCAAATTTCAACGGTGTACCAGTTAAATCGCAGTTATCTGAAGGGATAAGATTGTTATTTCCATGATCGAGCACAACACAAATATCAGATGATATATCAGATGATGTAGGGTCTAAGAAATGATCAAATAGTTTGACAACCCCGTTCGTACGTTTTGAAATTATATCAAACTAAACCGTTTTATCTTTTCCAGTGATGAAAAGATAAATGGTATGGTGGGGTATGGAAAATGGGTCAAATCTGAGCACCTCTATCACCTGAATGTTTTGTCATTCAGGTCCAAAAAGTAACTTTCTGACCACTTCTTCCATGGGCAAACATGTATGGAAAGTTTTGTTTAAATCAAAAGGGATACTGTCAAAAAGTGATTGAATTCATATGGATTTACCCCAACGGAAGGTCACGTAAAATAGTTATATTGGAACTCCTGTAATTGTAACATTGTTCTAATACAGTGCATTAGGAAAGTATTCAGACCCCTTGACCTTTTCCACTTTGTTACATTACAGATTTATTCTAAAATTGATTCAATTTTTTTTCTCATCAATCTACACACAATACCCCATAAAGACCAAGTGAAAACAGGTTTAGACATTTTTGCAAATGTATTAAAAAACAGAAATACCTCATTTACATAAGTATTCAGACCATTTTCTATGTGACTCAAAGTTGACCTCAGGTGCATCCTGTTTCCATTAATCATCCTTGAGATGTTTCTACAACTTGTTTGGAGTCCACCTGTGGTAAATTCAATTGATTGGACATGATTTAGAAAGACACACACCTGTCTATATAAGGTCCCACAGTTGACAGTGCATGTCAGAGCAAAAACCAAGCCCTGAGGTCGAAGGAATTGTCCTTAGAGCTCTGAAAAAGGATTGTGTTGAGGCACAGATCTGGGGAAGGGTACCAAAAAATCTGCAGCATTGAATGTCCCTAAGAACACAGTGGCCTATATCATTCTTAAATGGAAGATGTTTGGAACCACCAAGTCTCTTCCTAGAGCTGACCGCCCGGCCAAACTGAGCAATCGGGGGAGAAGGGCCTTGGTCAGGGAGGTGACAAAAAACTTGATGGTCAATCTGACAGAGCTCCAGAGTTCATCTGTGGAGATGGGAGAACCTTCCAGAAGGACAACCATCTCTGCAGCACTCCACCAATCAGGCCTTTATGGTAGAGTGGCCAGACGGAAGCCACTCCTCAGTAAAAAGCACATGACAGCCCGCTTGAGAAATAAGATTCTCTGGTCTGATGAAACCAAGATTGAACTCTTTGACCAAGTGTCACATCTGCAGGAAACCTGGCACCATCCCAATGGTGAAGCATGGTGGTGGCAGCATCATGCTGTGGGGATGTTTCTCAGTGACAGGGCCTGGAAGACTAGTCAGGATCGAGGGAAAGATGAACGGAGCAAAGTACAGAGAGATCCTTGATGAAAACCTGCTCCAGAGCGCTTCGGACCTCAGACTGGGGAGAAGGTTCACCTTCCAACAGAACAACAACCCTAAGTACACAGCCAAAACAATACAGGAGTGGCTAAAGGTCTCAACGTCCTTGAGTGGCCCAGCCAGAGCTCGGACTTGAACATCTCTGGAGAGACCTGATAAAGGCTGTGCAGCGACACTCCCCATCCAACCTGACAGAGCTTGAGAGGATCTGCAGAGAAGAATGTGAGGAACTCCCCAAATACAGGTGTGCCAAGCTTGTAGCGTTATACCAAAGAAGACTCGAGGCTGTAATCACTGCCAAAGGTGCTTTAACAAAGTCGTGAGTAAAGGGTCTGAATACTTATGTAAAGGTGATTGGTTAAAAAATAACAATAATTAATACATTTTCTAAATGTTCTAAAATACTGTCTTTGCTTTGTCATTATGGTGTATTGTGTGTAGATCGTTGAGGGAAAGAAAACAATTTAATCAATTTTAGAATAAGCCTGTAACGTAACAAAACGTGGAAAAAGTCAATGGGTCTGAATACTTTCCCGAATGCCCTGTATAACTTCACGTTTTCAGCTCGACTGCTAGCCAAGGTACAGAGCTCAGTTACGTGGTACTGAGGGTTTGTTCCTTGGATTCCTTTGTGGGAAACCAGATCTACAGGCTCCATACCCTGAGCACTGGGAGCAGAGCAGACTGCATAACAGGGTTAACCTGTTCTAGAGAGACAACACGTGGGATATGGACCTTCCTAACACCTTTCTAATGTTTTGTACACTGTGTATATACTGTCATTACCAACCCCGCCCTATGTCCATATCCCACGTGTTGTCTCTCTAGAACAGGTCAACCCTGTTATGCAGTCTATGCACTGGGAGCAGAGCAGTGTATGGAGCCTGTAGATCTGGTTTCCCACAAAGGAATCCAGGGAACAAACCCTCAGTACCATGTAACTGAGCTCTGTACCCATTCTTGATACACACGGGAAACTGTTGATTTTGAAGAACCCAGCAGTGTTGCAGTTCTTGACACACTCAAACCGGTGCGCCTGGCACCTATTGACATACTCCGTTCAAAGGCACTTAAATATTTTGTCTTTCCCATTCACTCTCTGAATGGCACACACACAATCCATGTCTTAGTTGTCTCAAGGCTTAAAAATCATCATTTAACCCGTCTTCTCCCTTTCATATACACTGATTTAAGTGGATCAATAAGGGATCATAGTTTTCACCTGGATTCGACTGGTCAGTCTATGTCATGGAAAGAGCAGGTGTTCCTAATATTTTGTAAACTCAGTGTACAGTACATGACATTACAAGTCAAGCAAAGTCATTCAGTGGATTTGGGCAATTCAAGCAGAACAAATTATTTAAAAAAAGATTTATCCTTAATTAAATCAAAATACAGCAGTTGACTTGTTGGATTCAATAAACAGTACTTTAGCTGATACCCACAGTGGGATATCTGCCACAATGGCAATGGCCGCACGATCTGTGATCTAAACACAAAGGAAGAGGCCACGCAACAGGGACAACTTTCTCCATAACTCTCTCCGGTATGCTTAAGCTGATGACATTCAGTAAGCAGGAGAAACCGATCTCCGTGTGGATATCACACAGGCTGCTCTCTGTCTCCTCTTCCATGACCAACCTGTTTTATTCAAAGTAGGGCTGTGCCAACACTGTACCTAGGAAGTGGGAGCTGCATGTGACTGTCCGTCTGTATAGGTGGTTGCTATAGGGACTGTATCTGCAGGCCACCTTTCTTTTACTACAACACCAGATGTATACTTTTATGGTAAGTGAGATGAAAGTTGTTGAGTAGACAACCATTAAAAATGTGACGTTTTTTCCCATTATGCAATATTCGCTTAGTTGTGAGCAGTATGAACCACCTGTATCACAGGGAGTAAACAAACAAGTTTAACAACAAACTGGGCAGAGTGTTTCCACTGGGCCCTCTAGATCTCAAGAGATCCAATATCCAGTTTTCATCTTTAGCATGTCTCACTAAGGCTTTGATATCAGATACACACTGTTGTCAAAAACATTTTGGTTTAATGTTTTACCATATCTCTGTCCACATACAAAATCCTGCTCAGTTAGAGAGGGAGGACGAGAGAGAGTGTGAGAGAGCACTTTTATCATAAACATATGGTAGGTAGGTTACTCCTCAAATAGGAGGGGGAAAATAGTGGATTGGATTGTTGTTGCATTCTTATCAACATTCCATACAACCTGCTAGATCAGATTGAGACGAGAAGAGGCATTTAGTCCAAGTTGTTCTTTGAATTTAACTTTACACTGTAGCAAAACAAAATTTAATGATTTCAATTCCTGTCTACTTAAATATATAATTCTGTGAAATAGGCACTCATACATCTCATTATGTTATTATTCTCTATGACAATTAATACCATAAAGGCTATTGGTTGCAAAAATAGGCAACTTCACATCAGCCTGTAAAAATGACTCTTGCAACACCGCAGTAGGCTATGACTCATGACGACATTACCTTGTTGAATGACTAGCTAAACATTTCTTAAAATATTCTGGTGACAATTTACAGGATGCAATTTCAACCTTATTTGACCATTTAAATGATATGGTCATTAGACTAAACCCTAAGAATTTATTTAATAAAAGTACATTGTCCCCTTGCATTGACCATTTAATCTGTGCAATAGGAATATGCTAATCTTGCGATTTATAAGAATGTTGACATGATATTTAACGTCATCGTATCACGAATCCATCAGACCTCCATATATTTAACAATCTATAAAGAACTTTCACGTCCCTTTCAAGAAGAGACATTATCGTGTTCCTTCATATCCATATGAATATGTTATCCAGAAAAAAATTGTCTGTAAAAACTAAGTTATCTTACCATTCTTTCTCCTTCCCCAGATAGTTACAATGTATCCTTGTATTCCGTATTGAACAGGGGCTGGCTGTCTCAGTAGTCGTCTATTATTAAAAAATGTAAAACGTTGTTTTGCAGTTGGCCAGCTAAGAAAAAAAACAAGACAAAGTCTAAATAAAAAAATAGGATCGCAGACGCCTTCCAAGCAGGAACACACAGATTCTCCTCAGGACCAACTTCCTCTGTCCATTCTGTAGCTATAGTCTAAACATGAATAGACATAGGAACTGAACTCAGGCTCCCGAATGCTGCTGTTGTATGTTTGAGAGGTAAAGTTCAACTTCGAGGCTGGTAGCTGACTGAGCAGCCTGACCAAACAATCCCTAAATGGAAAATTCGTCTTTAGCCCTCAGCCAATAAGAGAGGGGTCTGGAAGCGTCACTCCAGAGGGAATCACACCAGATGATTTTGGGTACGTTGGAGAACGCATTTGCTGTGGCTAAAAATAGTAGCGATATCAAATCAGACAAAGAGTTTTGAATTTGATAAGAATTTATTCTAAAAGAGGACCATATTGTACAAGCATTATACACGGTATAATACTTTTAGGTCACTTATGGGAAAGCTTTTACAAGTTTATCTTTCCTTCTAAATTGAGCAGAAACAATGTCATGTTCCCTTTGATATTGCCATTCCGTTTATTTTTAATCCTGAAAAACTCCCCATTCTTTAACGATTAAAAGCATACTCATAACATCATGCAGCCACCACTATGCTTGAAAATGTGGAGAGTGGTACTCAATAATGTGTTGTATTGAGGACAAAAAGTTAATTGCTTGGCCAAATATTTTGCAGTATTACTTTAGAGCCTTGTTGCAAACAGGATGCATGTTTTGGAATATAACAAGCTTCCTTCTTTTCACTGTGTCTATTAGGTTAGTATTGTGAAGTAACTACAATGTAGTTGAGCCATCCTCAGTTTTCTCCTATCACAGCCATTAAACTCTGAAACTGTTTTAAAGTCACCATTGGCCTCATGGTGAAATCCCTTAGCGGTTTCCTTTCTTTCCAGAAACTGAGTTAGGAAGGATGCTTGTATCTTTGTAGTGACTGGGTGTATTGATACACCATCCAAAGTGTAATTAATAATTTCACCATGCTCAAAGGGATCTTCAATGACTTTTTTTGTACCCATCTACCAATAGGTTCCCTTCTTTGTGAAGGAATTGGAAAACCCCTGGTCTTTGTGGTTGAATCTGTGTTTGAAATTCACTGCTCGACTGAGGGACCTTACAGGTAAGAAATGAGGTAGTCGTAAAAAATATTGTTAAACACTATTATTGCACACAGAGTGAGTCCATGCAACTTATTGTGTGACTTGTTAAGCACATTTCTACTCCTGAACTTCTTTAGGCTTGTCATTACAAAGGGGTTGAATACTTGACTCAATATTTGTAATTAATTTGTAAAAAAAAAAAAAAAAAACATAATTCCACTTTGACAATATGGGGGGGTATTGAGTGTAGGTCAGTGACAAAAAAAATCTACATTTTATCCATTTTAAATCCAGGCTGTAACACAACTAAATGTGAAAAATGTAAAGGGGTGTGAACTTTCTGAAGACACTGTAAGTAACATAACCCAAATAATAATCAAATCAAATCGAATCAAATTGATTTATATAGCCCTTCGTACATCAGCTGATATCTCAAAGTGCTGTACAGAAACCCAGCCTAAAACCCCAAACAGCAAGCAATGCAGGTGTAGAAGCACGGTGGCTTGGAAAAACTCCCTAGAAAGTAATAATCATGTGAATTACATTTAATGAGTTCTATGTGACAGATAAGACAACTGTGTGAACACAAATAACTGGAGCAGTGGGATGAAGACAAAGCACACATTTTTCACTGTGTCAAATATAGAAAGAGTTCACCCAATTAATTTATTCCAAGTATTGAATATAAACCATTATATAGGGTGCGATTACACAGGCATCTCAATTCTGATATTTTTCCACTAATTGTTCTTTTAACCAATCACATCAGACCTTTTCATATCAGCGCCAGTTCAGAGCTAATCTAACTGGTCAAAATATCAGAATTGGGCTTCCTGGGGAAATGCAGTCTAACATGGTGGACCTGTTGAGTGGTTGAACCAGCTTGTGCCTTGTCAGTGCCAGGTGTGGGAGATTAATTGTAATTAACGGTATGGCCTTCAGTATATAACTAACCTGGATGTTTTCTGTGGCAGATTCCAATTACCATGAGACGGTTGGAGTGCATAGGGAAGATGAGATTGTCCAAATTCAGAAGGGGTGCTGCTCAGGTCATCTATAAGTCTTTGCTAGGTAAAGCCTCACCTTATCTCAGCTCACTGGTCACCATTGCAGCACCCACCCGTAGCACACGCTCCAGAAGGTATATTTAACTGTTCACCCCTAAAGCCAATTCCTCCTTTGGCCGCCTTTCCTTCCAGTTCTCTGCTGCTAATGACTGGAACGAACTGCAAAAATCACTGAAGCTGGAGACTCATATCTCCCTCACTAACTTTAAGCATCAGCTGTCAAGAGCAGCTTACAGATCATTGCACCTGTACATAGCTCATTTGTAAATAGCCCACCCAACTACCTCATCCACATATTTTTGTTGTTGTTGTTGCTCCTTTGCACCCCAGTATCTCTACTTGCACATTTATCTTCTGCACATCTATCACTCCAGTGTTACATTTCTAAATTCTAATTATTTTGCCACTACGGCCTATTTATTGACTTACCTCCCTAATCTTACCTCATTTGCACACACTGTATATAGACTTTCTATTGTGTTATTGACTGTACGTTTGTTTATTCCATGTGTAACTCGGTGTTGTTGTATGTGTCGCACTGCTTTGCTTTATCTTGGCCATGTCACAGTTGTAAATGAGAACTTGTTCTCAGCTGGCCTACCTGGTTAAATAAAGGTGAAATAAAATACATGTGGTTATGGCAAGGTTGCCTGCATGCAAGTTGGACCTGCTCTCCTTCTCCCTGGGCATGCCCCTCAGGTGTTGTGCAAAGTATTTTATTTTTCACTTATTTAACCCTTATTTTATCAGGTAAGTTGACTGAGAACACATTCTCATATACAGCAACAACCTGGGGAACAGTTACGGGGAGAAGAGGGGAAGAAATTAGAAAGAAATGGTATATTTGTGTTTGATTTATTTGATAACGAAGGAAACTCTCTTATAGAAAGTTCTTAAACATATAACTGCCCAATACATTATAAAGAATGTAATGTGTAATATGTAAAGCAATACCTTCAGGACTTCCTCAATTAATGAAATCTAATTTGTGTTTTGGAGAACGTATCAAGATAGAGGCACAATTTATGTTAGAAGGTTGCCCCCTGTTGGAAAATAAATGTAATAATACATTCATAAGAACTTTTTAAGTCAAAGAACAAGATCTCTCTTAGAGGGCAATTCTTCTGGAGTTCATACATTACTGGAATTGAATGGAGGAAAGCGTTGTTGCTCCGTCACAAATGTTGTATATCAAATAAAGTAAAAGAAATTCCCTTTAAAATATTGCACAAAATATACCCTTGCAATAACTTGTCTAAATTCATGGACTTAGGTCATTAGCCTTTTCTGTGATAAAGAAGGGGAATCTATATTACACATGTTTTATGTGTGACTCTGTGAAGTTATTTTGGCGCGAGTTAATTATTTACATTTTTAATTTCATCAATAAGTCCAATGTATTTACAACAAAAGATGTAATATGTTATTATTTAAATGAAAACAAAACTACTGAATTAGTCACTAATTTCCTCAGTCTCTGTTAAATTTTATATACACAAAAACAAATATTTAAAATTTGTCCGAAAATGCTAAATATTTATTTTGAAATCCAATATTTAATAACATTTTATTTTAGGTACCTTAATAACTTTCGAAAGTCAATTCTTGTGATGTTAATTTTTTACTTTTAATGTTTCTTCAGAGAAAATATACGTGTAGGGATGTCCTATGTTTGTATTATATTGTCATTTAAAATGTAATAATAATACATATTTTATGAATTACACAACAAAAAAACATACTAGCCTCATACCGACAACTGATATTGTTTTTCCTCAAAGTTGCGGGGATGTCACGTCCTTCTTACCAGTACACTCGTAACAACTTAAGCATTACGACACTTCTCTTTGATCAAATAAACTTCACGTAGTAAATAAGCCATACATTTTTTGTTGTCAATTCGACATATTGACCTCCACAAAAACTCATTGCTTGGTGGACGAAACAACAAAAAACGTCACCCGTTGGTGGGAGACTGATTTTCCGCAGTTGGGCCCTTCTGAAGAGATGGGTGCATGGCAATTACAGGAAAAAAAGGTATGTAGCGCCATCTGCAGGGACAATGTTTTAAGCACAAACTTTGCCCAGAGAAATTTGAGGCTGCAAAATGATAAGGGAACAGGGGATTTACATTTACATTTACATTTACATTTAAGTCATTTAGCAGACGCTCTTATCCAGAGCGACTTACAAATTGGATTTAGAGATGTTTTTATTGTTACATATTTACTTTGACAATATTTGGAATCACGACTCTGTCGTATCCAAAAACAAATGTTTTAGTCTTATCTACAGTACATTGCATGGAATAGTATATATTTACATAATGGGAATTGTCCTATGCTGATCATTAATGGACAGGATTTCGAGACTTACATGATTAACTCTTAAAATAAGATTAAATGTTTTACTAAATGTATAAGTACAACTAATCAGCAAAATAGTTTACTTCTTAACTATACCAGTCACATTACCTACTCACACCACACACGTCTGTTCATTCTGTCTTCCTGTCACAGGCAGCTCTATTTCCTCATTCTGTAAATCAAGAACAAGTTATTATTGTAAGTGCAACAGCCATGGATGTGTTAAATATCATCATGCTGATTATCTTGGGGAAATGTCAAGATAGGCAATTATTTTCACAAGCTAGTCAAACTTGATTGGGTTTGTTGGATACAATCAAGGAGCCTGATTCTTCTGTAACTTTGGAAAAATTATTTTCTCAAAGGGAAAACATGTCTAATGTATCAAGAAGACAAAGAAGTAGAGATACCACTGCAATGTGAAGAGGGTCTAGACAACACAGTCGATTAACTGCACTTCTGATGTCAATGAGAAGGAATGTGATGGCTTTAAGGGCAAAACACCAAGTACCAAATCATATATCACATTTAAAAATGTGCATTATTTGCATGTGTTTGCAATTTTACCTCAACATTTCTATTTTCTTTTCATTTCTGAAAAGATCCTTTATTGTGGCATTTTCTAAATCAATGAGTTCACATTTCCATTTCCACAAATTCACATTTCCTAAATGATCCTGTATGAGGAAACCAACTCATGTAAAATCTGATAAATATACACACGTATTCAATACAACTTATTTGCTTGATATTATATTCAGATCAATAGTTCAATCATTCTCTATTTCTGTTTAGGAAGATATGGTTAAAATGAAAATGTGTTCCTTCTCCATAGTAGTGAAAGATGTGCCTGATCTGGAAACTCAGGTCACCAAACAGGAACGAGAATCAATCAACCTTACATGCCATTTCACAGCTGCAAAAGATTATTCCGACAAGCCATTCTCCGTGTACTGGATCAAGACCATCAGCGAAGAAAGCACTTGTCTTTATTCCTTTTCTTATGAAAGCCATGACGCACAAACCTATAACCATCACTGTCTCACTGATAAGGACTTGCTTAAAAGAGTGACACATACTTCATATCCCTCCCAAAATGGACGCAACTATCATCACCTTAAGATGAACAATGTCACACATTCGGACAGTGGACAGTATGTGTGTCTTAAAAGTACAAGTACAAGGTGAAAAATGGTAGTCAGGTCATCACCAATATGACAGTCCCTGTGAAAGAGAATGAAGAATTCAACAACCACACCTCCAATAATGAAATAGCTCTGTAAAATAGTGAGTTACAGTACATTGTTAACACTAAACAATCATGAGTGAATAATACATAATTGATCTTCATTCTAAATGCTTTGTGTTTTAGATCCTTTCATACCACTATGTGGTGGGAGCCCTTTACTTCTGCTTATTTGTTACTACCATTGTTATTGTCATGAGGAAAACATTTTGGTAGCATTGCCTTTAAATTGTGGGTCAAATGTTTCGGATAGCCTTCCACAAGCTTCCCACAATAAGTTAGGTGAATTTGGACCCATTCCTCTTGACAGAGCTGGTATAACTGAGTCAGGTTTGTAGGCCTCTTTGCTCACACACGCTTTTTCAGTTCTGCCCAAAAATGTTCTATAGGGTTGAGGTCAGGGCTTTGTGATGGCCACTCCAATACCTTGACTTTGTTGTCCTTAAGCCATTTTGTCACAACTTTGGAAGTATGCTTGGGGTCATTGTACATTTGGAAGACCCATTTGCGACCAAGCTTTAACTCCCTGACTGATGTCTTGAGATGTTGCTTCAAAATATCCACATAATGTTTCTTCCTCATGAGGCCATATATTTTGTGAAGTGCACCAGTCCCTCCTGCAGCAAAGCACCCCCACAACATGATGCTGCCACCCCTGTGCTTCACGGTTGTGATGGTGTTCTTCGGCTTGCAAGCCTCCCCTTTTTCTTCCAAACATGACGATGGTCATTATGGCCAAACAGTTCTATTTTTGTTTCATCAGACCAGAGGACATTTCTCCAAAAAAGTACGATCTTTGTCCCCATGTGCAGTTGCAAACCGTAGTCTGGCTGTTTTATGGCGGCTTTGGGGCAGTGGTTTCTTCCTTGCTGAGCGGCCTTTCAGGTTATGTCGATTTCGGACCCGTTCAACTGTGAAAAAAGATACTTTTGTACCGGTTTCCTTCAGCATCTTTACATGGTCCTTTGCTGTTGTTCTGGGATTGATTTGCACTTTTAGCATCAAAGTACATTCATCTCTGGTTCATCCTTGGGAAATTGCTCCCAATGATGAACCAGACTTGTGGAGGTCTCCAATTTTTCTTCTGAGGTCTTGGCTGATTTCTTTTGATTTTCCCATGATGTCAGGCAAAGAGGCACTGAGTTTGAAGGTAGGCCTTGAAATACATCCACAGGTACACCTCCAATTGACTCAAATGATGTCAATTTGCCTATCAGAAGCTTCTAAAGCCATGACATCATTTTCTGGAATTTTCCAAGCTGTTTAAAGGCACAGTCAATTTAGTGTATGTAAACTTCTGACCCACTGGAATTGTGATACAGTGAATTATAAGTGAAATAATCGGTTTGTAAACTATTTTGGGAAAAATGACTTGTGTCATGCACAAAGTAGTTCCTAACCGACTTGCCAAAACTATAGTTTGCCAACAAACAATCTGTGTAGTGGTTGAAAAAACGAGTTTTAATGACTCCAACCTAAGTGTATGTAAACTTCTGACTTCAACTGTAGATGGAAACAGAAAAGTCTGACACTTCTGGGTAAAACACTGGGGTAAATCCTGTATGGAAATGCACCACTTGTCAGGCCAGGGAGTTTGGAAAAACTCCTGGTCGTCCCCAAAGCCAATTCCTCCTTTGACTGCCTTTCCTTCCAGTTCTCTGCTGCCAATGACTGGAACGAATTGCAAAAATCACTGAAGCTGGAGACTTATATCTCCCTCACTAACTTTCAGAATCAGCTGTCAGAGCAGCTTAACGATCACTGTACCTGGAAATAGCCCATCTTTAAATATCACTCCCAACTACCCCATCCCCATAATTTCTTTTTTTTGTTTGCTCTTTTGCACCCCAGTATCTCTACTTGCACATCATCCTCTGCACATGTATCACTCCAGTGTTAATGCTAAATTGTAATTATTTTTCCGCTATGGCCTATTTATTGCCTTACCTCCCTAACCTTTACGACATTTGCACACACTGTACATAGATTTTTCTATTGTGTTATTGACTACATTCATTTATCCCGTGTGTAACTCTGTGTTGTTGTTTTTGTCACACTGCTTTGCTTTAACTTGGCCAGGTTGCAGTTGTAAATGAGAACGCGTTCTCAACTGGCCTACCTGTGTCAAGCCCTGACCTTAGTTCCTTTTTATGTCTCTCTTTTGGTTTGGTCGGGGCGTGAGTTGGGGTGGGCATTCTCTGTTGTTTTTCTATGTTTTCTAAGTGTTTGGCCTGGTATGGTTCCCAATCAGAGGCAGCTGTCTTTCGTTGTCTCTGATTGAGAACCATACTTAGGTAGCCTGTTCCCACCTAGTGTTTGTGGGTAGTTGTTTCCTGTTTTGTGTTGGGTTGTGTCACCTTTCAGGACTGTTTTTCGATTTTCGTTGTGTCACTTAGTTATTTTGTATTTCGTGTTCAGTTATATTACATTAAAATGGACACTTACCACGCTGCGTTTTGGTCCGATCTTTCCTGTTCCTCAGATGAAGAAGATCGTTACAACCTGGTTAAATAAAGGTGAAATAAACATTTAAAAAACATGCTACTAATGATTTAATGCAATTCATATTTATTATTGATCTATTACAGAGATCAAGATGGAGAGGAGACGCATGACTCAGACTGTGAGTGTGCATTGTGCATGTTTATTCCATAATAGGAATGTGTGAATATGTTCATAGAAATACAGTGCTGCTGACTGCAGCTCAAACCCATCTAGTCCCACTACTTCCTCTTTCTGGGTGTAGGCTCCCCATATGCTGTGAGCAGAAGAGAGGAGGAGGGTCCCTAATCACTTCTGAAGATGACTGAAGTGAGAGATCCTATTACTGCACAGAACAGGGCCGAGGAACACTGCACAGAACAGGGCTGAGGAACATGCTGATGTTGCTGCCGAGCCCTATTCTGTGGTCATGCTCAATACTGAATATGAGGCCTTTGACCCCCAGGCCACACAGACGTCATGCACTTGACCACCTCAGGATTGGAACGAAAGTATGAATTACTAACAACCAATAGTTACTCATATCATGTAGATATTGTTTTTAGATGGGGGTTGGGGTGGGGCCACCAGGGGTTTGTTTGGGATGGGGGTCAAATCAAATCAATGTTATTTGTCACATGCCCCGAATACAACAGGTGTAGACTTACAGTGAAATGCTTACTTACAAGCCCTTAACCAACAATGCAGTTTTAAGAAAAAAATACCCCAAAAAATGTCAGAAAAAAAAGTAACATAATTAAAGAGCAGCAGTAAAATTACAATTGCGAGGCTATATACAGGGGGTACTGGCAAAGAGTAAATATGCGGGGGCACCGGTTAGTCTTAAGTAATTGAGGTAATATGTACATTTAGGTAGAGTTATTAAAGTGACTATGCATAGATAATATGCTGCAATTGTTTATGTGTCGGGGGGCTAGGATCAGTCTGCAATGCAAATAGTCCGGGTAGCCATTTGATTAGATGTTCTGAAGTCTTATGGCTTGAATCTGTTTAGGGTCCTCTTGGACCTAGACATGGCACTCCAGTACCGCTTGCCGTGCGGTAGCAGAGAAAACAGTCTACGACTAGGGTGGCTGGAGTCTTTGACAATTTTTAGGTCCTTCCTCTGACACCGCCTGGTATAGAGGTCCTGGATGTCAGGAAGCTTAGCCCCAGTGATGTACTGGGCCATACGCACTACCCTCTGTAGTGCCTTGTGGTCGGGGGCCGAGCAGTTGCCATACCAGGCAGTGATGCAACCAGTGTTGCTCTCGATGTTGCAGCTGTAGAACCTTTTTGAGGATCTGAGGACCCATGCCAAATCTTTTCAGTCTCCTGAGGGGGAATAGGTTTTGTCGTGCCCTCTTCATGCTCTCTTGTCTTGGTGTGCTTGGACCATGTTAGTTTGTTGGTGATGTGGACACCAAGAACTTGAAGCTCTCAACCTGCTCCACTACAGCCCCGTCGGTGGGAATGGGAGGCGTGATCGGTACTCTTTTTCCTGTAGTCCTTTTCCGTCGTTGTCGGTATTCAGGCTTACCACTGTTGCATCATCGGCAAATTTAATGATGATGTTGGATCCACTCATGCTGGATTGAACATTTTCATTAAATGGTGGTAGTGCTCAGTCCTACAGTTGTTCTTAATGTTTCTCTGATATTGTGTGATACTGAATGTTTGATTGCCTAATTATTATGTAGCATTGAATAAACATTGCATAAATAAAATGAATGGGATTTTTTATTTTGATATGCAATCTTTGCAATATCAATTTGATTATCAATTGGGGATAGTGTATAATGAGCCCTAAGTCGACATATGAATGGATCAGACGATGCTTGAGGAATCAAGAGCTTGAGAGAAATAACTTTATGGGGTTCTCCCAAGCCTCCAGTTTTAGGTCAAAAGGCCCATACGTTTTATAGTCTGGATAGCAGTCAGTTAAAACTGGTCCCAGGTCTGTACTTGGGGGTGCAACATAGCCCGCCTCGAAACTCCTCCCCTGTCTGTCTCTGTCTCCTCCCGAAGGTAAACATGGCCGCTGTGTCTATAAAGCGATACGATAGCAAAGCTTTGGATATAATGCTGCTAGCTAGCTAAATACCAAAGTTATCACTGCTGTATGCCATCAGGGTTTACGTTGTGGAGTTCTTCTCCAGCAAGCTAATGAATGGACCAACGTTCTGCAGCAAGGCGTTCGCAAAGTTCTGCAAATGGAATGCTTGCTAGATAGCTTTCTCTACCAAATTGTTTCACGAACTAAAACTTGCTTGCTAGCAGCGAACTGCAATGTTAGCTTACTAGCTCGCTAGGACACCCATAGCTCGCCAGCACAGCACAACAGCTGTGTGTTGACACGAAAGGGGATCGCCAGCCAGCTTTCTCAGCCTGATCCAAATGGAGAAATCAATCTCGAAAAATGGATTGTATTTGACTACTTGACATATTCAGCAGTTTATTTTTGAGCTGTTGTGCTATCGCGCTTACACGTTAGCTACGTTTTGACATTATTTTCTCACTGAAGTCTTGGAAGTATCCATTGATCAACTTTAGTTGTTGGACTCGAGCTATTAATAATGTTTTCTGTGAAGCCCATGAAACCAACCTTTAAATCCTACCTTCCGCCTTTACAGGTGAGTAACCTTACTTTACTAGCTACGTTACTTTGTCGTCAGTATACTATAACTTGTACTACTGAGTAGTTAGCTAGGTAGGATTACTTGTTAAATCCCTAGCTACTGTATATGTTGTGCATTTAGTTAGCTTATTATAGACTAACAAACTGTCTCTGTTTTACCTTTCATGCAGACTGATCTGAAAAAAATTCCACAGCCACCCATCAAGAAGTTAGAGGCCAGGTTACTTCCAGGTGAGTTTACAGTTCCCTCTGCCACAGCTAACTTGTTGCCTCTGCCTGTTCTAATGAACGAACAGCTATGTTATGAGACCGCAGAGGCTACATAAATTAAACCACCCATCAAAATATTTCACTCCTGAAAAATAACCAGTAAAGGCTGATCTCATCCAGTTATACTCTTTCTTCTCATGCTAAGGTAGAAGATAACTGATATTTCAATGACCAGCCAGTGAACTCCTGTATCTCTTCAGCTAAATGTAATTGGTTGTTTTGAATGTGTACTCTGTCAGTGCACCTCACTTGTGGTTTTGCCCACAGGTCATTTGCATCCCTAATTGTCACATTAGGCTGTGGTAATCTAATCCAATTTAGTCACTTTTTTTCTCTGGGCTGTTTCAAGTCACCATGGCAATGCAGTGCCATGGCTGGCCTCCTTTTCATCACTGCAACTAACGGTGCATAATTTAGCCTTAGTTAACAATGGGCTGGTTCATAAATTCCTTCCTGCCTTTGCAGAATCCCAGCTCAGAGAGGATGCGAGTTGGTTAATGACTGTCTTAAGGAGAATACAATAAGAGATTCACAAGGGTATTTCCTGTTCACATGGCATCAGTCACTAAAAGCTATTTACCACATTTAGTGTGTTTTTCTCCACCAATGAGTTTTTAATGTGTGGCAGGACCTCATGTTTGTTTATTTATATGTTTTTACATTAAGTTGGCAGTGTTTGTGTGAGCTAAACTGACACCCAACCTCTCCTTATTACATTTTGCTCCAGTATATTAAGATAAACAAGGAGACATCAGAAATAAAATGAAAATTCTGTGTATATATCTAACCATCACTTATCAAACTGTGTACAGGGAGGGGCCATGACCCTCCCACTCGATTCATGTTGCCCCCCCTCCCCCATAAACTATTGTTCCAAAAAAGCCAGGATGTGTAACAACATTCTTTGGCATTTCGGTTCATTCTAGGCTGTTATGGAGGCAGAATCTCACTGATATAATGGAGCAAGATTGAGAAACACTTGACCATATAACCTTGAAGTATCAGTAGGCCTATATCTGAGTCTAAGGACAAGTAATGAACCAGAGGTTGTGCTGTGGGACGAATTTCCCTTTGAGGCATTCACTCCTTATAATTAAGCAACAGAGAATAGACCTTCCCTCATTCTAGAAGCAATTAGCGCATATTTTTATTTATTTATTTTTTACGCTGCTGAAATAAAACCAAAATGTTGTCCTTTATTGTTATTTTCTCTGCTTTGCAGTGCTCTATGCTGACCTTGTTTTTACAAGGAACACATGTGCGCTGAAGTTGTAAAATGTTTGCGTACACAAAGAAATTTAGGAGCGCAGGGAAAAAATATTTGATGTAATAATGCTAGAATCCTTCATTTTTAGGATTGCACAGTAAAATATTTAGGCGCATATGTGAGTAAAACAGGTGCACTGTATAGCCCTGCTTTGGTTGTATACTTCTACTCTTCTCTATTTCTCTGCTCTATTTCAGCTGATCATTTTAAGATGCTGGTATGTTTTATAGAGGGATGGCCGCTGTTCTTTGACTGGAGGTTTAGCTAGTGTTATTGCTGGGTTCTGCCAGTGTCTTTAAATGAATGCTGGCAGTAAAAGTAAACATGAGGCCCTCACGCAGTGCCACCTGGCCTTGCTTTACAAAATAAGGTAGTCACCTCCTCTCCCTCAACTGGACTACAAACAGTTTAGCCTACATTGAATCTCAGGTTTGATTTTACACCATGGCCTATGTTCTGATCTTTAGTTCATGGCACTGTGAAGGTGGCCCTGAATGGGGAGACTTTGGCTTTGTTTGTGGGCTTCCCAGCTCCTTGGCAGTGTTGCTATGCAACTTGAATGTGACCCATTCAAAGGGCTCTCTGGTTGAATGAGCCATTCAAGTCCACACCAAACTGACCAGACAGAGGACCACACTGGGTCTAACTCATCTCAACAAATCATCTCAACTGTGCTCCCTCTTCTATCTTCCCCTCTCTCTCTCTGTTCATCTGTCCTACCCTTTTAATTTCTGGAGCTCTCTGTTTATATCTCTGTCCTATTCAGATTCTCTCCATCCCTGGCTTGTCCTTCGCTGGCTGACCACCATTTTTATTTTTTTCCTCCTCTAGGCCTAGTTCTCTCTCTCATCCCCCACTCTCTTTCTCTCTCTCCTACTCTCACTTTGTATGTGACTTGTGTTTCTGGCGTGTGTGGGTGTCCAAACATAGACAACCAACATTGACTGTCTTGCTTAGGCTCCTCGCTGACACACTGTCACCTTTATGACACATGTTCATCTCAACTGTAGGCATCTGTAATGATAGTTAGACAGGTACTTAGATGTCCCACTGTTGTTTTCTCAGTAGGAGAATGTGAGCTGAGGCCTCCTGAGGCTGTGGAAGAATGTGCCTGGCAGTGGTGTTTGCATGAGGCAAAGCTAACTCTCTGTACTCCCAAAACCCTTTCTCACCTCTCTGGCCACATACTAATGCTGTCCTCCGTCTCTCAAATCAAATCAAATGGATTTATATAGCCCTTCATACATCAGCTGATATCTCAAAGTGCTGTACAGAAACCCAGCCTAAAACCCCAAACAGCAAGCAATGCAGGTGTAGAAGCACGGTGGCTAGGAAAAACTCCATAGAATGGCCAAAACCTTGGAAAGAAACCTAGAGAGGAACCAGGCTATGTGGGGTGGCCAGTCCTCTTCTGGCTGTGCCGGGTGGAGATTATAACAACATGGCCAAGATGTTCAAATGTTCATAAATGACCAGCATGGTCGAATAATAACAAGGCAGAACAGTTGAAACTGGAGCAGCAGCACGGCCAGGTGGACTGGGGACAGCAAGGAGTCATCATGTCAGGTAGTCCTGGGGCATGGTCCTAGTGCTCAGGTCCTCCGAGAGAAGGAAAGAGAGGAGAGAATTAGAGAACGCACACTTAGATTCACACAGGACACCGAATAGGACAGGAGAAGTACTCCAGATATAACAAACAGACCCTAGCCCCCCGACACACAAACTACTGCAGCATAAGTACTGGAGGCTGAGACAGGAGGGGTCACCACGTAGTTTGTCAGCACGGGAGTTCTGCTCCGTTACTCACACAACCTAGGCTAATATGGGCAAAGTCATGAGTTTCTCAGAATGACATGTCTTATCGCTATCCATCAACAATGTCAAATCAAATGTATTTGTCACATACACATGGTTAGCAGGTGTTAATGCAAGTGTAGCGAAATGCTTGTGCTTCTAGTTCCAACCATGCAGTAATATCTAACAAGTAATATAACCTAACAATTTCACAACAACCACCTTATACACACAAGTGTAAAGGAATGCATAGGCAAGATGCAGTAGGTGATATAGAGTACAGTATATACATATGAGATGAGGAATGTAGGGTATGAGAATATTATAACGTGGCATTGTTTAAAGTGGCTAGTGAAACATTTAATTACATCAAGATGCAGTAGATGGTATGTGATTGTGTTACTGGCGCACTGTACTCTACTATTGTACAGGTGGAATGCTGAAGTATTATCTGTCCCTTTTAACTGCCATCTTTGTAACTGAGGCATTTCTCCCTAGTCCCATGTGACTGAGGGGATTGTGATAATCACTGTATACAGAGACCGTGTTGCGTCTCTGAGCCTGTGTCCCTCGCCACCAGCTGTCCGAACTGTGATCTGGTCTGCTAGGTGCTGTACATAAACACAGGCGGCCTGCTTTGAAAGCTACAAAACCCCAGGAAGCAAAGCCAGGTTGTGGCTAGTTGGGTCAGTTGGCAGGTCTGATCACATTAGTAGCACTATTGGATTTAGGGGTTTGTGGACTTAGTCAAAAAGGAGAACCTCATCCTTGGAAGCGTTTGTTCCCTCCAGTATGGTTACATGATATACATGTTTTTGACTTGCCAGTCACACACAGGATAGGCCTTGTGATTCTTATGGATCTGTGTTACCACGACCGTGGCCAACTGACATTTATCTGAATAGGCACTGAAAGTAGCCAACTCTGTGATAAACAGCGAGTGCTATGATGTAAGCGGTTGATGACATGACCACAGTACTGTTTGTTAGATGTTGTGGTAACCCAGGTTACTTGCAGAGTTGCTGTCCAGTGGGGGTTCAAGGCTGTGTGTGGCTGTACTGTACTCTTGTGTCAGACCCGTCAGCATTCTGCCTCCACAAAAAGAGTTGTTCACTCATCAAGCCTGCAGATTATTAGACCCAGCTTTCAAAAAAATACGTAATTTTTACCTTTATTTAACTAGGCAAGTCAGTTAAGAACAAATTCTTATTTTCAATGACGGCCTAGGAACAGTGGGTTAACTGCCTGTTCAGGGGCAGAACGACAGATTTGTACCTTGTCAGCTCGGATTTGAACTTGCAGCCTTCCAGTTACTAGTCCAACGCTCTAACCACTAGGCTACCCTGCCGCTTTGGAAGTGAACACGGTAGTGTTGGATGGGGGTGATGGTGGGCACTTGCTGACTTGTCCCACAATTACAAGAGCGGCAACCTATTTCTTCAGTCTCTCTCTCTCTCTCTGTTCCTTGTCTGATCTTAATCCAAGCTGAGAAACATGACCGTAGATCTCCACCTTACTATCCCCACTATCTTCAATAAGACTCACAGGCCGTAACGTTTTATTGTTATATCAAATAACTTGTAATGCAGTGACACGGGTCATATAATGTAGCTTGTAAACAATGTTTTACATGGATAACAGGCTAGAACAAATAAGCCTAGCCTTGGGTGGAATGTCCTATACAAGGAGTAGCCTACACAGTGCCTACACAGTGCAAGATTCACCTGGAAGTCAGCATTTCATTCCACTTCGTACGCCATCTTTATATCAATGTACGGTCAGGCTGTAATTTGGATGTACGGTCAGGCTGTAATTTGGATGTACGGTCAGGCTGTAATTTGGATGTACGGTCAGGCTGTAACTTGGATGTACGGTCAGGCTGTAACTTGGATGTACGGTCAGGCTCTAACTTGGATGTACGGTCAGGCTCTAACTTGGATGTACGGTCAGGCTCTAACTTGGATGTACGGTCAGGCTCTAACTTGGATGTACGGTCAGGCTGTAACTTGGATGTACGGTCAGGCTGTAACTTGGATGTACGGTCAGGCTGTAACTTGGATGTACGGTCAGGCTGTAACTTGGATGTACGGTCAGGCTGTAACTTGGATGTACGGTCAGGCTCTAACTTGGATGTACGGTCAGGCTGTAACTTGGATGTACGGTCAGGCTCTAACTTGGATGTACGGTCAGGCTCTAACTTGGATGTACGGTCAGGCTCTAACTTGGATGTACGGTCAGGCTCTAACTTGCTCATAGACAATGCAGTGTATAAAATGAATGCATCAAAAGAAACCAGCTCAATGGAAAGTGGCAGATTACTGTTGGGCTGAATGGGTTAAGCTCACGCTGACTGAGGAAAAACTGTCATTTTGACATGTGAGGATCCTGTTTGCAGTGCTGGGCCTGGTTCTCTTTGGCTGTTCCCTGCCTGTCCTACGGTAACCCTCTGCAAAGCAGCTCCAGCTGTTATGGATGGGCTGGCCTATAGTCTAGTGACGCTGCAGTGTCGCTCAACCATACTGCCACGATATAAAACCAGAGGGAATCACAACTGCACTGCATTCATGTAATGTACTAGTCTATCATAGTCTCTTCTACTTTAGGTCTTCACTTCATACATAGATTAAGCATGAATTTACCAATCATGAAATGCCAGGAACTTTGCACTATGTGAAGGTATCAGCTGCATTCGTTGAACTGGTCATTGTTTTAAATTTCAAATGTTTGAGAGAGACAACGGTTTGTCATAAACATTCATGTCCATCAAAGTTGCCAGCGAGTTTGCGAGCTCGTTACTGTCAGACCTCTTAGGTTCAGTGACACAGGAAACGGCAACATCAATAAAAACAACATTCATGGTTTAGTCTAGAAAGTTACGGTCTATTTTAGGACTGGGTACACCTGTCTTTTGATGAGGGGTTTTGATCTGGATGTAAACCTTGAGAGGAGGACCTCGATCCATCAAGCAGCCTTACTAACCAAAGCGGTTTCTGTCTGTTTGAGGCTGTGCTCAGTTAAAAGTTTATGCTTGGTTCTCAGTTCTCTTCATGGCAGATCATTTTCCCGGGAGGAGGACAGCTAGGCCCACCTGATCCCCATTCTCTGGCTCATGGGGTTTCCCTGGCAAGCCTGTAGTGCATGGGCTGAGTCTGAACTCCCACTGAATGGCCAGAGAGCGAGAAGGATCCTGGAGTAGAAACAGTCAGCAGTGTATGTGACTCATCATGGGCTCTTTTTTTATTTTGAAAAATATACCTCTTGGAGCCGTGTGCATCTGGGCTATGGAGGTAATTACAAAACATCTGTCTGTGACGAGGAGAGAGAAGTCCTGTAAATGGAGGGAATCCTCTTGAGTTCAGACACCAGGTTGTCAGGCTGTGGGTTTTTGTGTTGTGTCCTGAGATGCTACTGGAACCAAAGAGGGGTTAAAGTGTTGTGTTGACCTCCTCTGTCATGAAGCCGTCTAGCTATTCTCTGACAGGTATTTCCATCATCCTGACCCAATGCCTCAGACTGGAATGTGGGATCATTAGAGCCAATTCTAGGGCCTGAGAGGAGAAATGCACAGATCACTCTCCAGCAGTCTAACAGGATGCCTCTGGCTGGATGGCAGAAGCCTGAATGAGACTAGGAGAAAGACATTTTAGTGCGTGATCATTCCACTTCCATAGCATATTTCCCCCAGCTTCATTCATGTCATATTACTCAGCCATCAGTCCCTGTTTTGTTTCATCGCTATAAGACTTAAAATAACTGTGTGGTTAACACTCGCCTTCTATTTATGTCCCTTTTAGGCCTATGTTTTCTACCTCTTTCCTTTTTAATCCTAAATGTTATAGTTCATGTTACTTCCTGTTTGTCATCCTCAGGGGAGATTGTGGTGAACGAAGTGAGCTTTGTGAGGAAGTGCATTGGATCAGATAGCAGCCATGGTGACCTGTGGGGGAAGCTGATATGCACCAACTTCAAGGTTTCCTTCATCACCCATGATGCCCTCCCCATGCAGGTATGTTTTCAAGAAGGCTGCTGAGGGGAGGACGGCTCATAAAAGTAACTGGAACGGCGCGAATGGAATGTCATCAGATGCATGGAAACCGTGTGTTTGATGTATTTGATGCCATTCCACTGAATTCACTCCAGCCATTTACCATATGCCCGTCCTCCCTAATTAAGGTGCCACCAACCTCCTGTGGTGCACTCTGTATGCCCCTCTCTCAAAAATGACCGTAGCTCTATGGCCTGGTTACCCAGATTAATCCGAGACAATCTCCATTAAAATGTATTTTTATTCCACGACTAGTCTTAATCTGTGTCCCGGGAGACTGACCCTACATGATCACACCTGAGTTTATTGGAGAAAGTGTGGTCAAGGTTGTCTCACGATAAGCAACATGTGGGATAGGCCTGTTGTCTGTTGTAAAATACCCATCAACAAAAAGGTTTCTAGGACACTGCTGTCTTTCTTCCAGTGTCAGATGTTTTATGTAACCTCCCACCCTGTGCTTTTAGACCACCTGTTTTGTGTTAAGCTTATTTTGATGCCTTCCCCTCTTAAACAACTTAAGTGAGTCATCCCAGATCTGTTTACTTGAAAAACATAAGTTTATAGGACTCATGGAAGGATTGCACTACTCTTGGAAATTTAGCCTTGATTGTCATTGATTGCAAAGTTGTGGATTTGCCTTTCAGTTCAAATGGGTTAACTTTTAGATTAACATATTTGCTCAGAAGTTGTCAATGATCTCCATTCATCAGCTGATTCCATGTTAATCATTACATTTCACTGAAATACAAAAACAACAGTATCATCATCAGTGTTCCTGACCGAGCATTTCCAGATGGTTCAAATGTTTTCCCCTCAGCTGTTGATAACGTGGTGCAGTCTCACTCCGCTGCAGTTAAAACCAATCGTCTCCCTGGAACTATTGTATGCTTTTTCCCCAGGTCCCTCCTCACCATGTTCATCTCTGTGTTGTGTTCTCTCAGAGGTTCCAGGTTGCCAACCGTCTGCTTGGCGAGCACGATGTTCCCCTGGCGTGTGTGGAGCAAGTGGTGACAGGTAAGACCATGTGCCATTATGCTAACCATGGTGACAAGATGGCAAACAAACTCAAACAGAATTCTCCACCAAAATATAACTCCCAGTGGAAAGTAGCCTACATATGACACTGACAAGCCCTTTAGTCCAGAAAAAAGATCAGTTTAGGTTCCTGACAGGTAATGTTTTGTTTTTAAACGCCTGTAAAATAAATGACCTATGAAACGCATTGCCCCTCACGAATCTGTCTCTGACCAATATAGTGTATTTTGTCAGACACCCCACACTTGGACCGCTACAGCTGTAATGCTTCATCTACACCCAGCTGTTGAACTATGAATGCACAATGGACAGGTTGTGCTCTCCTCCTTTGAAATCCCCTTGAAAGTATTTTTTCTGTTGGCTGAGGGACCAGTCGGATCTCTCAGATTCAATCACATCCCATCTGGCTGACCTCAGTTTCTGTGTTTAGGTTTTATTTGACTGTCCTCTACCGGGCTGATTTTTAGATACACACCATTGACTTAAACCAGTTTTGGTGACTGCCTGCCTGCTCCCCCTGGTCACCGATCTGTTTTTAGTATCTCCATAGATGAGGTCATAGCCCAGACAGAGGGCCCTGGCTGAAAAGCCTATTCCGGATTAACCTTGTTTGTGTAACTTATAGCCTCACTCTCTGCTGACATGGCTGGGAGTGTGGGGCTCTTGTGCTGAGCTGATAGAGCATGAAGCAATGTTTTTTTACTCAGTACGCCCTCAACAAAGGTCCTTTATGAGAGCCTTGGCTTGGCAAAAACACTGACCCAATGCTCCACCCACCACAAACCGAGACGAGGCATAGGTCTTATCCTTGTCTTGTAAGGTTGAAAGTGTGTGCAGGTGGTGGTACACAGGCCAAGACTGGATTCCTGGTGTACCATGGAAACATGCATATCATCCTCTTCCTGTTATAAGATCATTAAATACTGAACAGAAATATAAACGCAACAGGCAACAATTACAGTTCATATAAGGAAATCAATGAATTGAAATAAATTCATTAGGCCCAATTGTCGTACTTGGGTAATTTTCTATTAAGGTATCTTTACTTTTCCTCAAGTAAAAGAGTCACCCAGTAAAATACTCCTTTAGTAAAAGTCTAAAGGTATTTTCAATATACTTAAGTATCAAAAGTAAATGTAATTCCTTATATTAAGCAAACCAGATGGCACCACCTTGTTTTTTATGTATTTACAGATAGCCAGGAGCACGCTCCAACCCGTAGACATAATTTACAAATAAAGCATGTGTTTAGTGAGTTCTCTGGCAACAACGCTGGTGGACATTGAGTTTCTTCATCTTTTTATGCCAATAACAAATCCACATACTGTATCAACACAGAACCCTCAAATTGACACCCTTTAGGGATTGTTTAAATGCAGCGTGATACAAAGTTGGACTATTTGTAAACATCATTCGTGCTCTCGTCCAGACATACTGCCAAATGTAATGTTACCTAATAGCCACAGTTGTTTTTTAAATTCTTGCAGGGATTATCCAACCCCAAAATCAGCTTACGTTACCCGTTACCCCACTAAATATAATACTTTTCTTGTGTAATTTTTGCCAATTTCAAGCTTTATTGCCCCCACACTTGCTTTTCCAATGACCAAAGGCCCCTTTGAGATTTTTCCGCTACCACCGCAATATTCGTATGATAACAACTCCCGCACAGACTCGGGAGAGGCGAAGGTCGAGAGCCATGCGTCCTCCGAAACACAACCCAACCAAGCTGCACTGCTTCTTAACACAGCGCGCATCCAACCCGGAAGCCAGCCGCACCAATGTGTCGGAGGAAACACCGTACACCTAGTGACCTGGTTAGTGTGCACTGCGCCCGGCCCGCCACAGGAGTCGCTAGTGCGCGATGAGACAAGGATATCCCTACCGGCCAAACCCTCCCTAACCCGGACGACGCTGGGCCAATTGTGCGTCGCCCCATATTCCTCCCGGTCGCGACCGGCTGCGACAGAGCCTGGGCTCGAACCCAGAGTCTCTGGGTTCTGCATCACGATGCCTTAGACCACTGTGCCACCCGGGACACCAAAATATGTACACATTTGATCTATATACTCACATACCCAAACTGTGTTCAAATACCTGTAATAATATACTGTATACGACATACTTGATTTTTATATACTTCATACTATATGCTATTAGTTAATTTTAGTACATTGTAAACAAACCGTAACCTTTCAGTTGAGCTTAGCATGTCTACCGGACGTTGATGCTGTTGCTATGCAGCCTCTTGCTAGCTTGTTAGCATAACATGACTAGTTTTGTTATTTTACAACTTCAGGTGTTTGGATTCAGACTGTTCAGAGCGCACACTACCCGCTCTCGACTAAGAGCAGGGTTGATCTGAGCGTTCTGACCTCAAAACCGTAGTCGAGCACATTTACATTTACGTCATTTAGCAGACGCTCTTATCCAGAGCGACTTACACCCAAGCTAACTGTCTAAAGTTGGCTAGCTTGTTAGCTACTTCCAGACACACATAAGAGAACACCTCACTCTAACCATTTTACTCTCTCTAGCAGAGCTGGTTATCCAAAGTGTTGGTGACTGTAACTGTGCTGCTGGCAACAATAGCCAGAATTAAATGTCTGTAGAGAACGCACAACGACTATACCATTTAACTAAGAATGACGTGAATAATCAAGTTAATAAACGTTGGGTAGTTAGTTAGATTATAGTTAATATACTGCCTAGGCTAAAATTTAAATGTACCAGTTCACAATAGCATATCTGAATTCTTTATTAGATTAGAATTTTGCCATCAGCAGGGAAATGCTTCCCAGTTTTATCCATGATTAGATGTTTTTCCCATATTTGAGCCGAATTGGTAGAATGCTCTTGCGCTTCTTTTAGTGCCTCTATTGCTTTGCTATAGTTGACCTTTTCTATGATGGTTATTTCTGCGCTTCTCTCAATGGTGTCAAGAGTTTAGATTTTCTTTCTCACAGGTTTTAATATGTGCCAGTTAAAAAAAACAAAATCCAAGATAGTGTTACCCACTTCCCAGGAGAGAAGTTATGGTATTTGTGCCTTTCAGTTGGTCACGGCACTTGATTCCTTTGCATTAGAACTAATAGTGAAGCGTCTGCCAATGTTCTACTGGAGAATATGGAAGACCTAATGTCTTATACCAGTGTCCCACTTCAAATATAACTGTTGTTGACAACACATGTTACCAAAATTAGGGTAATCATCATGTAAATCTCTCGTCAATACACACACTCAGGAAACATAAACACACAAAACAAACAGTATTTGGTTAGGAATGTCTTCCTTTGATATCATTTAAAAAATGAGTTATTTCTTCTCCAAATATTTTTTAATTACTATATGTAATTTTACATTTTGTAGCAACTTGGTAGTTTCCCCCATGCACATTTCAGTGTAAGGTTTAAAGTTATAGCTGGTATGACCTTTAAAAAAATAGATTTTTTTTTTTTATATATATATATATATATATATATATATATATATAAAAAATAAATCTATGTCTTTCAGAGAACAGGAATTTCAAAGTGTTCTTAGAACAGGTTTTTATAAGTTCCCAGAACTTTCCCCTATTGGAGGTTGCGTTTAAGAAAATCAGTCTCACCCTTAATTTATTTAGTCTGTTTGGAATGGCAAATCCACTCAATGACTCTCCCTGCCGGTCTGAGAGGGTCCCTTTTCTGCTCTGCTTTGAGTGTGGGGCTCCCTGCCATGTCTAACGCAACCTCGGTCTCCTCGGGAGCCATCAGGAAACTGAGTTAGCCATCACATCCGTGTCACCAAATTGTCAGATAAATTCTATAGGAAGAGACTGCAGATTCTTTCAAACAACAACAATTTTATTCTTAGATTTGCAGAAATTAAGCAATCAACCATCACTAAGAATAGTTAGAGTTGAAAGCTCTACAAACCGAGTTGGCCCTCAGCTTTTATAGAAAAGTCCAACCTCATTGTTTATGTGGCAGTTAGCAGATGTGTGCGTAACAGTGTACAAAAGGCGTTTAGTTTGTCTCTGTAGATGGCTGACGTTGCCACTATTGTCTGTTCCTTCCTGCATGTTTCCATACAGAGGAGTTCCTACAGATAGTACAAACGGGATGTTACATACTGCAGTCGCACCCAGCTCTTATCTGCACGCCCAGACTTATAACTGTCCCACAAGACAACAAGCCTGCATCGGGAGAAAAAAAACACGAGCATATAACAATGGACAATTATCTAAGTAAAAACGGCATAGTATGTCTAATTTAGTAATTTTCCACTACAACATTACTACAGTCAGCATGCCAATTGTACACACTGTCAACTTGAAACATCTGTGGTGTTTGTGTGACAAAACTGCAAATTTTAGTGGCCTTTTATTGCCCCCAGCACAAGGTGCACCTGTGTACCAATCATGCTGTTTAATCAGCTTCTTGATATGCCACACCTATAAAGTGGATGGATTATCTTGGCAAAGGAGAAAAACTCACTAACAGGGATGTAAACAAATTTGAGAGAAATGTTTTTGGTGCGTATGAAAAATCTCTAGGATCTTTTATTTAATCTAATGAAAAATGGGACCAACACTTTACATGTTACGTTTTATCGTTTTGTTCACTATATTATAACTGAAATAAACAGTTGAGTCTTGTGGAAGATGTTTTACCATATGTAATACTCGAGGAACCTCAAAAGATTTTTCTGTATTCAGAGTATTACCCCATAAAGAGTCATCCGAACATGAAGAATGAAGTTCCTCATTTGTTTTTAGACAGCTGAGGTCTGGTGGATCAATTTCAGTTCCTACTTGGTAGAATTTCTCTGAAGCTCTGTGGTGACATAGATAATCAGTTTTTCTGTCGAATCTTTGGTCACTCAGTTTCCCACTTCCCACATATACATTACCCCTCACAATACTAGTGTTGTCCCAGATCTGTACTGTATGTGCTTTATCCCAACTCTTCTAAAGAAAAAACATTAGTCCTACAGACCTGGGACCAGGCTACTACTGTTACTATTTGACTATCCATTAGCCCTAATAAGCACTGTCTCGCCCCTGGTCTTTGTTTTGTGTTTGTTCCTCTCAGTGAACGATGCTAAGGGGAAGCAGAAGGTTCTGTGTTCCAACCAGAAGCTGAAGTTTAATCCCACCGAGCTCATCCTTTACTGCAAGGACTTCCGAATCATCAGGTTCCGCTTCGACGAGGCTGGGCCCCAGAGCGCCAAGAAGGTTTGCGATATAAGCTTTCTGAACAAAATGGACACTGTTTTGATGTATGAACACTATAAATTGACATGGTGTTGACTCTTGAATTGAACCTGAGGCGAGATACCAGCAATCTAGCATGGTAATCCTCCAACTCAACTCTGCCTCACTACTACAGTGGATTAGTTTCTAAGAGGATTTCACTGGTAATTCACTGTGGAATGCCTCTGCTGTCAGTATAGCTGTTCCTAAAAGACTGCCACTGTTAGATTTAAAATATTTTTTAATCATCTCTTGTTAGTCTACATGATTATCAGAGTTCAATCGCATTATGTGAGTATGAGAGCAAACATGCTGGCAATGACACTAGTTAATCCTTTATTTTGCATCAGTAAAAATGCCATGTAGCATGTCCTCTCCCAGAAAACCAAACAGCTGTATGTTTATGGTAACACCATTGACAAACACACCAAGGAGGCTTTTGGAGAGCGTCTCCTTGGAGCCTTCTGGGGCCATGTAGGCTGCCCTATAACCTCCTCTCTTTCCTCCCCTCTCCACCCCTCTTCTCCCTTCTTCTCTCCACCCCTCTTCTCTTCTCTCCACCCTGTTGAGCTGCTCTCTGATGAGGGGATTAGTCTGTCTCCCTGGTCGGTGTTTCTTTCATCCTCCCTTCCATCTGGCTGGCTGAGAGCCTGAGATTGGCCAGAATCGCTCAGCCTGACTCAGGAGGAGTCAGGGTGGCATTGTCAGCATGTTGTTATTATCATTATCATGTATTGCTTTACATTTGTATTGCCTTTTTATGGTACTTTTCTTTTTCTTTTCTTTTTTTTTCAAGTAAGAACTAAGTCAATGAGATTATGCTTAGATATGTGTACAGGATGACTTGATACACATGTCACGGAGTGCTGCACAACAGCTGTTGTTGCTAGGCAACCTATGTAGAAATGAGTGTCAAATGAACATTCCACATTGACTCTGACCCATCTCTCTGAGCAAGTGGTGGATTATAGTCACAGATGTATCATGTCTTTAGAGTGGAACCAAAGCACTGCTCAAAAGGCCCCAGGACCCCCATGTGAAGAGTTGTGGGAGAGGTGTGTTGGATTGTTTTACTCACTGCTTGTTTTTGTTTGGTGTGAAACAATTACTTCGCTAATTTCTGACAGCAAAGCCAACAAACTAACAGGCCTGTTAAGATCATTCACCTGGAGTTACTGAGCCCTGTGGGCCTGTTGAGCTCATGCTGAACAACGTGAGGCTGTGTGCAGGGAGAAGGGAGCCAGGTATCAGGGAGAAGGAGCCACCCTGTGTATAACCTGCAAACCCCTTTGAACATGTGAAGCCTGGATGGAGGCGTTTTTAAAGTCACCACAAAAAAACAGGGAACAAAACCTCCATTCAGCCCTCTAGTTTCTGATCACTCTGCAAACACACATGCTGTTGCACCCTGGGTTCTGGTCCAAGGTCTCAGAAGCCAGGGGGCTGTAAGTTCATTCTAATGTGTTATGTGGAGGAGGGCCTCCAAGAGTTCTTAGTAGCAGCCCTGAGTCCTCTGCATGGCCGTGGCAGGGAGACCGCAGACCTCAGTATATCTTCCTGACAGCCTGCTTCTATGTACACACGTAACCTTAGATCTCCAGCCAGAGCACATGCCACATGGGAGCAGTTTGTCAGAGAAGGGGGGAGCTAGCACTTGAAGCGCCTCAACACACACCTGAAAGATATTGAACTAAGCGGTCATAACAGTGCCCAAGACACAAGAAGTAACTATCAACATTACCTGGCTACTCTACCTTCAGGGAGGGGAACCCATGACAATTTGATTTGTTGTGTCTTGGGCACTGTTATGACCGCTGTTTTGAAGTCCAATGGTAACTGGGTCCAATGGTAAATGGGTGTTTCTTTTTTCTTATTTTTTTTCCAATTTTACCTCTTTTTTTTTTTTTTTTTTTTTCTTTTTTTTTTTCTCCCCAATTTCATGTTCTCCAATTGTTGTAGTAGCTACTATCTTGTCTCATCGCTACAACTCCCGTACGGGCTCGGGAGAGACAAAGGTTGAAAGTCATGCGTCCTCCGATACACAACCCAGCCAGCCGTACTGCTTCTTAACACAGCGCGCATCCAACCCGGAAGCAGGTACACCGTGCACCTGGCAACCTTGGTTAGCGCGCACTGCGCCCGGCCCGCCACAGGAGTCGCTGGTGCGCGATGAGACAAGGACATCCTGACCGACCAAGCCCTCCCTAACCCGAACGACGCTAGGCCAATTGTGCGTCGCCCCACGGACCTCCCGGACGCGGGCGGTTACGACAGAGCCTGGGCGCGAACCCAGGGACTCTGATGGCACAGCTGGCGCTGCAGTACAGCACCGTTAACCACTGCGCCACCCGGGAGGCATGAATTGGTGTTGCTGCGCTAAGTATTGTAATGGTACATAGTGGGATTTAACTGCACTCCCTGTGTCTATTTCTATATGGGGACACACAGTGTAATTACTGTGGGGAGCTAAACCAGGGCTCGGTCCTTGTTTTTCTTTTGTGACATATGGAATGAAGCCATTCTATAATAGCTTATTATACCGAAGGAAATTACAGAGTTTGGAGTAGTCTCTCTCAAATACACACGGAGACGCGCACACACACATACATGAACACAAAAGTTCCTTCCTTGCATCCTGTGTTTTGGTTGCTGCTCCTCCAATGAATGGACAGCATTGTGTAATTCTATGCCACTGATGGAAAGCTCCAAACGCCAGACTCAGCCCTCTATCCCAATAGAAATAGGCGTTCTGCTAAGGTTTGCTTTCCTAGGTTTCACTTAAATGAGATCCTGGCAGCCACGCTCAAGTCTGAATTCTTGGTGCAACTTAGCTACCCAGATAGTCCCAAGGCACAATTACAAATACATGAGTATGGTTCAATGGTTGAACTTTGCTTCTCAAAGTTTGCCTTTCATTAGAAATAGCGAGACACAAATGTAATGTCTTCGTCACTCACTTAAAATGAAATGCATCACTGTGGTGAAATTACTTGGGGTTTTTTAATGGTCAAGTTCAAGGTTGACAATCTATTTTACTCTTCATCGTATTCCTATGTGAGTTCAATCTACCCTTCAAGGTGCAGAAAACATGACTTAGTGCCTCAGCTGTTGAGCATGTCTGGGCTAAATAATACTTTCAGCTGTTTAAATGGTGGAATCTTGTAGTAAAGGTAGAGGCCCCTTGCAGCCAAGGCACAGCTTGAAGTGTTATTGAAAGTTTCCATGCAGGTTCCTGAGTCTTTAGCCAATAAAAACAACTCCTGTAAAATGTGAACAGACAAAACACTCTGGCTGTGGTCAGTAGACTCTGAGGGCAGCCAGAACGTGCCTCAAAGTGCATTTCAAAGACACAACCCATTGAAAAGGGACATCATATACTATGGAGTCACCGACACCTCTCCATTCACAATACAGAATAATCTGGTGTCACATCTCAAAGATTCTAGCAGACCATCTCCCTTAGATTGTATTGTTGGGGCCAGGAGTTTTTCCAGACTCCCTGACCTGACAAGTGGTGCATTTCCATATAGGATTTACCCCAGTGTTTTACCTTGAAGTCTCAGACTTTTCTGTTTCCATCTACAGTTGAAGTCGTAAGTTTACATCAAATTAATTTCAAATTGAAAATATATATATATATATATATATATATATATATACCTTCTTACATCAGCTGATATATCAAAGTGCTATATATATATATATATAGCACTTCTTACATCAGCTGATATATCAAAGTGCTGTACAGAAACCCAGCCTAAAAACCCAAACCGCAAGCAATCTAGGTGTCAAAGCACGGAAAAACTCCCTAGAAAGGCCAAACCTAGGAAGAAATCTAGAGAGGAACCAGGCTATGAGGGGTGGCCAGTGCTCTTCTGGCTGTGCCGGTGGAGATTATAACAGAACATGGCCAAGATGTTGAAATGTTCAAAAATGACCAGCATGGTAAAATAATAGTAATCACAGTGAACAGGTCAGGGTTCCATATCTGCAGGCAGAACAGTTGAAACTGGAGCAGCAGCACAGCCAGGTGGACTGAGGACAACAAGGAGTCATCGTGCCAGGTAGTCCTAAGGCATGGTCCTAGGGCCCAGGTCCCCTGAGAGAGAGAGAGAAAAGGAAAGATACAAACACTTAGGTTGGAGTCATTAAAACTATTTTTTCAACCATTCCACAAATGTCTCCGTAACAAACTATAGTTTTGGCAAGTCGGTTAGGACATCTACTTTGTGCATGACATGTAATTTTTCCAACAATTGTTTACAGACAGATTATTTCACTTATAATTCACTGTATCACAATTCCAGTGGGTCAGAAGTTTACATGCACTATGTTGACTGTGCCTTTAAACAGCTTGGAAAATTCCAGAAAATGATGTCATGGCTTTAGAAGCTTCTGATAGGCTAATTGACATCATTTGAGTCAATTGGGGGTGTACCTTTTGGATGTATTTCAAGGCCTACCTTCAAACTCAGTGCCTCTTTGCCTGACATCATGGGAAAATCAAAAGAAATCAGCCAAGACCTCAGAAACATTGGAGACTACAAGTCTGGTTCATCCTTGGGAGCAATTTTCAAATGCCTGAAGGTACCACGTTCATCTGTACAAACGATAGTATGCAAGCATAAACCCCATGGGACCACGCAGCCGTCATACCGTCTCCTAGAGATGAATGTACTTTGATGTGAAACGTGCAAATCAATCCCAGAACAACAGCAAAGGACCTTGTGAAGATGCTGGAGGAAACTGGTACAAAAGTATCTATATCCACAGTAAAACGAGTCCTATATCAACATAACCTGAGAGGCCGCTCAGCAAGGAAGAAGCCACTGCTCCAAAACTGCCATTTAAAAAATCCAGACTATGGTTTGCAACTGCACATGGGGACAAAGATCATACTTTTCGGAGAAATGTTGTCTGGTCTGATGAAACAAAAATAGAACTGTTTGGCCATCATGACCATCGTTATGTTTGGGAGAAAAAGGGGGAGGCTTGCAAGCCGATCAACACCATCCCAACCGTGAAGCACGGGGGTGGTAGCATCATGTAGTGTGGGTGCTTTGCTGCAGGAGTGACTGGTGCACTTCACAAAATAGATGTCATCAAATGGGAGGAAAATCATGTGGATTTAATGAAGCAACATCTCAGGACATCAGTCGGGAAGTTAAAGCTTGGTCGCAAATGGGTCTTCCAAATGTACAATGACCCTAAGCATACTTCCAAAGTTGCTGCAAAATGGCTTAAGGACAACAAAGTCAAAGTATTGGAGTGGCCATCACAAAGCCCTGACCTCAATAAATTTGTGGTCAGGGCTTTGTAAATTTTGTTTTCTGACCTCAGAAAATTTGTGGTCAGAACTGGTAAAGCGTGTGCGAGCAAGGAGGCCTACAAACCTGACTCAGTTTCACCAGCTCTGTCAGGAGGAATGGGCCAACATTCACCCAACTTATTGTTGGAGGCTTGTGGAAGGATACCCAAAATGTTTAACAATTTTAAAGGCGATGGTGCGCTTTCTTCACCACACTGTCTGCATGGATAGACCATTTCAGTTTGTCTGTGATGTGTATGCAGAAAAATGTAAAACGTTCTACCTTCTCCACTGCTGTCACTTCGATGTGGATAGGGGGTGCTCCCTCTGCTGTTTCCTGAAGTCCACGATCATCTCGTTTGTTTTGTTTACGTTGAGTGAGTGGTTGTTTTCCTGACACCACACTCTGAGTGCCCTCACCTCCTCAATGTAGGCTGTCTTGTCGTTGTTGGTAATCACGCCTACTTCTGTTGTCGTCTGCAAACTTGATGATTGAGTTGGAGGCGTGCATGGCCACGCAGTCATAGGTAAACAGGGAGTACAGGAGGGGGCTGAGCACGTGCTCAGTGTTGAAGGTCAGCGAAGTGGAGATGTTTCCTACCTTCACCACCTGGTGGCGGCCCGTCATGGACCCAATTGTACAGGGCGGGGTTGAGACCCAGGGCCTCCAGCTTGATGATGAGTTTGGAGGAGATTATGGTGTTGAATGTTGAGCTGGAGTCAATGAACAGCATTCTTACATAGGTATTCCTTTTGTCCAGATGGGATAGGGCAGTGTGATTGCGATTTGCGTCGTCTGTGGACCTGTTGGGGCGATATGCAAACTGAAGTGTGTCTAGGGTGGCCGGTAAGGTGGAGATGATATGATCCTTGACTAGTCTCTCAAAGCACTTCACGGTGACAAGTGAGTGCTACGCGGGGGTAGTCATTTAGTTCAGTAATCTTTGCTTTCATGGGTACAGGAACAATGGTAGCCATCTTGAAGCATGTGGGGATAACAGACTGGGATAGGGAATGATTGAATATGTCTGTAAACACCAGCCAGCCAGCTGGTCTGCGCATGCTCTGAGGACACGGCTAGTGATGTCGTCTGGGCCAGCAGCCTTGCGAGGGTTACACGTTTTAAATGTTTTACTCACATTGTCCACAGAGAAGGAGAGGGAGGGAGGGAGGGAGGGAGGGGGGCGCAGTCCTTGTTAGCAGGCCACGACGGTGGCACTTATCCTCAAACCGGGCACAGAAGGTGTTTAATTTGTCTGGAAGTGTGACGTCAGTGTCCGTGATTTCCTGTAGACCCTGCCACATTCATTGAATCAAATGGCTCATTCATCACAAAGCCCACTGATATTGCCAACTACTTTAAGTACTTTTTCATTGGCAAGATAAGCAAACTTATGGATGACATGCCAGGAACAAACGCTGACACTACACATCCAAGTATATCAGACCAAATTATGAAAGACTATTGTACTTTTGAATTCTGTAAAGTCCGTGTGGAAGCGGTGAAAAATTAATTGTTGTCTATCAACAATGACAAGCCACCAGGGTCTGACAATCTGGATGGACAATTACTGAGGGTAATAGCAGACTATATTGCCACTCCCATTTGACACATCTTCAATTTAAGCTTACTAGAAAGTGTGTGACCTCAGGTCTGGAGGGAAGCTAGTGTCATTCTGCTACAGAAGAATAGTAAAGCCCCCTTTACTGGCTCAAATAGAAGACCAATCAGCCTGTTACCAACCCTTAGTAAACTTCTGCAAAAAATTGTGTTTGACCAGATACTATGCTATTTCACAGTAAACAAATTGACAATGGAATTTCAGCACTCTTATAGGGAAGGAGCACAGCACTTACACAAATGACTGATTGGCTGAGAGAAGCTGATGACAAAATTATTGGGGGGGGGCTGTCTTGTTAGACTTCAGTGCAGCTTTTGACATTATCGATCGTAGTCTGCTGCTGGAGAAACGTATGTGTTATGGCTTTACACCCCCTGCTGTAATGTGGATAAAGAGTTATTTGTCTAACAGAACACAGGGGGTGTTCTTTAATGGAAGCCTCTCTAACATAATCCAGTTAGAATTAGGAATTCCCCAGGGTAGCTGTTTAGGCCCCTTTCTTTTTTCCATTTTTATTAACGAAATGCCACTGACTTTGAGTAAAGCCAGAGTGTCTATGTATGTGGATGACCCTCACACTATACACGTCAGCTACTACAGCATCTGAAATGACTGCAACACTTAACAAAGAGCTACAGTTACTTTGAGTGGGTGGAAAGGAATAAGTTAGCCTAAAAGCATTATTTGGAACAAAACACTCATTAAACCCTAAACCTCAACTAAAACTTGTAATAAATGATGTGGAAATTGAGCAAGTTGAGATGACTAAACTGCTTGGAGTAACCCTAGATTGTAAACTATCATGGTCAAAACGTATTGATGCAATAGTAGCTAAGATGGGGAGAAGTCTGTCCAAAATAAAGCGATGCTCTGCCTTCTTAACAACACTATCAATAAGGCAGGTCCTACAGGCCCTAGTTTTGTCGCACTGTGAGTCGTGTGGTCAGGTGCCACAAAAAAGGACTGAGGAAAATTGCAATTGGCTTAGAACAGGGCAGCACGGCAGGACCTTGGTTGTACACAGAGTGACAGAGAGCTAATATTAGTAATATGCATGTCAATCCTTCCGGGCTCAAAGTGGAGAAGAGATTGACTTAATCACTATGTTTATTTATGAGAGGTATTGACATGTTGAATGCACTGAGCTGTCTGTCTAAACTACTGGTACACAGCTTGGACACCCATGCATACCCCACAAGACATGCCACGAAGTCTCTTCACTGTCCCCAAGTCCAGAACAGACTATGGGAAGGCACACAGTACTACATAGAGCCATGACAACATGGAGCTCTATTCCACATCAAGTAACTAATGCAAGCAGTACAATTTTAACCGATTTTAAAAAACCTTATGTAACAGCAGGGACTGTGAAGCAACACAAACATTTGCACAGACGCATGCATACACACACACGATAACATAGTCACTATACATACACATTGATTTAGTGGTGGTGGAGTAGGGGCCTGGGGCACACAGTATGTTGTGAATGTATTGTAATGTTCTTTTTAAATGGCATTAACTGTCTTAATTTTCCCGGACCCCAGGAAGAGTAGCTGCTGCCAAAGCAGCAGCTAATGGGGATCAATAATAAATACAAATGCATACATCTCGTGTCTGAGCCGTTGAATTGCGATTCCACCTTGTCCCTCTACTTGCGTTTCGCTTGTTTGATTGTTTTGATTCTTCAGAGGTTGTTGATTCTGCTCTTCACTAGTCCTCACTGCCAGCCCTAGCTATGGAAACAATTTCCCTAGTATAATATAAAGGTGTATACAATGGTGTTAGTCAAAAAGCAGCAATGAAACTTCCAGGCTCGTATAACTCGGCCCTACGGTGCATTCGGAAAGTGTTCAGACCCCTTGACTTTTTCCACATTTTGGTACGTTACAGCCTTATTCCAAAATGGATGAGTTTTTTTTCTTCTCATTAAACTACACACAATGCCCCATAATGACAAAGCAAAAACAGGTTTTTAGAAATCTTTACAAATGTATAAAAAATCTTGTTTTATTTTTAATAAATTTGCAAAGAAATCGAAACCCGTTTTTGCTTTGTCTGAGGTTTGTGTTGATTGCTGAGGAAAAAATGAATGTTGTCCATTTTAGAATAAGGCTGTAGCGTAACAAAATGTGGAAAAAGTCAAGGGGTCTGAATACTTTCCGATGACACTGTATGTACTGTATATTTGCTGGACCTGTTCAGTTCCTTCCTTTTGAAGTCATGCGTTTGCCCCACCCTGTGATTTAAGGTTTGCCTGGCCATCGCTCACTACTCCCAGCCCGCTGATCCCCAGCTGCTGTTTGGCTTTGAGTACGTAGGGAAGCAATACTATGGATCCTTGGGTAGGTATACAGTACACTGCTTAATCATCTGGTTCTGACTGAAAAGGCTTTGAGACACCCTAATTCCCTGTGGTCTGCCAAACTGTTCTAGCTATCAATAGCATCCCCACTGTACATGTCTTGACGTGTGAGGAACCTAAAGGAAAACATGCTGAATACACTGTTAACAGAACAATGTGATCAATTTAGTTTTGTTGGAACCCCGGGCAATGGTTGTGTCAAATGTGGCTCTTCAGTAAAGAACATATATTTACAGTTGTTGCAATGTTTGAGTTGAAGGAAACTCAGCAAGCAGGTGTGTCTTTAATTAGCAAGCGCTCACTGCTACATGTTCAGGGGAGCGAGTTAATGGAGTAGATCCCGGAGGAGGACTGCAGATGCCCCTGTTTGACCGGCCCTCTGAATGGGACCGAGAGATCAAGAGAACAGGTGCAGCAGAGTGGAGGGTGTGCTCCATCAACGAGGGCTACGTCGTCTCACCCAGGTGGGGCCCACATAGTTTAGGGGAGTGGGGATGAGGGGGAGGGAGGGTTACTGCAGGCGTTCAGCTCATTTTCTAAATGACATCATGGATTATTACCAGATTTGGATTATGATTAACATAGCTCATTAGTGTCATAATCCTCATCAGGCAGAATGGTAATACTTTATTTAACACACTTAGGTAATGGTTTACATTGACACTTTATGTAATAGAATCTTTGTCGAGATGGAAATGTAGTAATTGCTTCACTTGCTGCCACAGATTTAGAGTTTTTTCTTTTCATATTGTGATCAACCATTCAGAATCTGCTGTGGCTAATATGGCGCCTGACCCTAACCCTAACCCTCTTGCCATTTGGAGCATCTCTGTAATGCATATTTCCCTCTTATCTTTCTCTCTCCAGTCTCCCAGAGTACTTTGTGGTCCCAGTGTCCCTGGCGGATCAAGACCTGAAGCAGTACTTGTGTTTTTTCACTGTTCACCGCATCCCTGTGAGTGGCCAGCCTCTCATCTCAAGAAACAACACCTTTCGCTTAATAAAAGCCTTTCTCGCTGTTTTAGACAGAAACAGTCTGTCTAGGGAATTCTATCAAGCATTAATGACGCCGATTTTATTTTTAATTTAAGTGCTTTGAGAGGAGTGACTGCATTTTGAGTGTATGTGAGTGTTTTGTAAGTGAGAGAACGAGGGAGACTGTTTGTGTGACTGCTGAACCATGACAAGGTGGTGTGTTTCCCTTAAGTTGTGGTGCTGGAATCACCCCAACGGGAGTGCCCTGGTGCGCATGGCCAGCATCAGTGACCCACTGCAGCAGAGGAAGCTGGACCAGAGGTACAATAAGACTGAATAGAATGTCAATGATTTTTTTAAAAATTTGTTGATGTTTTCATATTGTTCACCACAACTATCTGTTTTCAATTTTCTTTCAAATGGTGTGCTTATCATGTCAGCACTGCGATTTGTTGTTTTGGCATAACTGACAAGTGAGATTGCCAAACTATTCTGTCCAGACTCGCAGTACCATTGAAATAATTGTGCTGTTAAGACTATTTCCAACAGTCTTTTCCTGCCTTGTGTTGTGGTAGGATCTGTAGTGCCATAACAAAGAGCCACCCACAGCGCAGTGACGTCCTCAAGTCCGACCTGGACAAGAACCTGCCCAACATCCAGGACATCCAGGCTGCCTTTGTCAAAGTGCGGCAGATCTGTGTCATCGGTAAGTCGGGGGAATTGAAATCAATCAATCAAATGAATGTTGTGATCTATTTGTTAATTCGTTTTTTTATGAAGGCACTTTGTTGTTCTTAGGCTTTTATTGCTGCTCTTAGGCATTCTGAAAGAGCTTGGGATATTTAACTGTGTTTGTGTGCAGAGCCCTTTGAGGAGTCTGAGGAGAAGTGGCTGTCGTCCATGGAAAGCTCTCGATGGCTGGAGTATGTCAGGTATGTACAAATACTTAGACGCCACTGGCTCAGCAGGTTGGCTCACCTTGCTGTTTACACGGGCAGTGCTGCTGTCTTGTCATGCATGAAGTTTCATTTAGAAAAGTACTAGCATTGACAGACGCTCCTGCTAGTTCTCTCTCTACCATCTGGTAGGGTTGGCAGGGTAGCCTAGTGGTTAGAGCGTTGGACTAGTAACCGAAAGGTTGCAGTGTCAAATCCCCGAGCTGTCGTTCTGCCCCTGATCAGGCAGTTAACCCACAGTTCGTTCCTAGGCCGTCATTGAAAATAAGAATTTGTTCTTAATTGACTTGACTAGTTAAATAAAGGTCGAATAAATATATTAGTCATTTTATTTCCACTTTTTAATGGTGGTAAAATTTACGGTGCAACTACAGGATCATTTTGGTTGGACTCAAGTTTTGGTCAGAGTTAATGAATGTTGTACTTAAGATGTATGTGTAAGTGTTACATATTTGTACCTAGAGTAAAGTCAACTGTATCCTTTGCTATTCCTGTCTCCAGGGCCTTCCTGAAGCATTCAGCCGAGGTAGTCTACTTGCTAGAGGGAAAACATGTGTCTGTCATTCTGCAAGGTAACGAAATACATGGTTTTGTCTTTTAGTTGTCTGTCTCTCTGTATGTTTCCTGTCTGTGTGTCTTGTCGATCTTACTACCTGTATTTCTCTCTCTTCTGTTCTGTTTCTCTCTTCTCTCTCCAGAGGAAGAAGACCGGGACCTGAGCTGTGTGGTGTCCTCTCTAGTACAACTGATGCTGGACCCTCACTTCCGTAGCCTTACTGGCTTCCAGAGCCTGGTGCAGAAGGAGTGGGTGATGGCTGGCCATCGCTTCCTCGACCGGTGCAACCATTTGAAGAAGAATGACAAAGAGGAGGTAGGCTCTGTCTATTTGCATACTTGAAGTGGAGCTTGACATGGAGTTGTACTTTGAAATGTTGTCATTGTTTTGTGCTTAGTGATTTTAATCATTTAGCATTTTAGTCATTTAGCAAACACTCTTAACCTTAATTCATCCTGTAAGCCGCGCTGGATAACGGCCTTGCTCAAGGGCACATCAACAGATTGTTCACCTAGTCGGCTCAGGGAGTCAAACCAGCAACCTTTCGATTACTGGCCGACCACTTTTAATCACTAGACTACCTGCCGCCCTTAATCACAGTATTCTTTCCCTTTCCGCTCTTCCTCTCCTCCATCCCCTCAGTCTCCTCTGTTCCAGCTGTTCCTGGACTGTGTGTGGCAGATTATAAATCAGTACCCAGCAGCCTTTGAGTTCACTGAGACCTACCTGACTGTGCTCAGTGACAGCATGTGGATCCCTGTATTCAGCACCTTCCTCTTCAACTGTGCCCAGCAGCGCACTGAGAACAGCATGGTGAGGAGCTCTCACACACACACAAAAAGCGACAAACACAGGAAGTTCCCCCTCAACCCTCACAACATAGTTGCGGTTGTATTCAACTCCGTCAACGCACCTCTGATATGATACAGCTCAGAACTGTTTGCAGCTGTGTGCAGTATTAGTGACTTTACCTGTCCTCCTCCACAGGACTTTGCTAAGAGTAAGTGCATCCCTGTGGGGGAGGAGAAGGCCCTGCGTTTCCCCCCTGTCTGGGACTGGTCACAGCAGTTCACCCCCAAAGACCAGGCCCTTTTCAACAACCCCATGTATGTTGGCAAAGGTGCCACCTGTGTTCAGAATGGAGCAGTGAAGTCCTTCAGACGCACCAAGGTCAGTTTGCGCTCTTTGTTTGAGAATGCAAATGATAACAAAGAGTTCTCAACCACCCCATAACAGGATAAGTACATTTCAATTCTAGATGGGTAAATGAAGGAGCTTTGCAAGAAAAGCTATGCAAGACTATCCAGGGACAGTCCCAGATGCCTGGAAATAACCTGAATTCATGAAGATCAAAATGTCATGTTCCTCAAAGTAAAATCAACACCATCTACATGCATGTACATTCTATATGAAATAACTTGTTAATGAGTGTGTGTTCCTTTATCTCCCAGAAAAACTACAGTTCTACACTCCGAGGGATGCCCTCTTCCCTGAGGAACATCCTGATGGACGGCCATGACAGCCTCACCCTGACCAGACGGAACTCCCTGGTGTCGCGGCTCAAACCAGACTTCTCCCAGATCAGAGAGGTGGTGGAGAGCCCAACAGAGCGCTTCTTCAGGGACTGGGTCTCCCGGCCCGCAGACCTGCAGGGGATGCTCATCCCCCAGCTCCTGCCTTCACACCTGGCCCTGTGGAGGCTCTACTTCCTGCGCTGGGTCCCTGAAGCCAGCATCCCTAAGGGCGGCCCTGTTACCGCATACCACAAGCTCTCCCAGCTGGCTGATGAGGTAGAGAAGCTGCAGAGCCAGCTACGCCAGTACAAGGGGGCCACTCCGGCCAGCACCCCGACCTCCACCCCCAGCGCCCCCCCATCAGACCACAGCAGGATGTACTTTACGGCCGGTTCCACCCACGAGTCCTCTTCAACTCCAGAGTACCTTAGCTCCTCCTTCCCCTTCTCTCCCGTGGGGAACATGTGCCGCCGCAGCATCCTGGGCACTCCTCTCAGCAAGTTCCTGAACGGGGCAAAGATATGGCTCTCCACTGAAACTCTTGCCAATGAGGCACTCTGAGGTCCCGTGGCTAAAGTTTTCACTCAAATCAGTGCTTAGTCCAGAAGGGATGTCCTATCATGCTAGAGGCTGGAGGCTAGCTCAGTTGAATATGATGTGGCTGTTTTGTTTTTGCACAAGATTATTCGTCTTTGCTTAAATCGAACATTTCTTCAGGGTTTTTGTCAGAGTTGTTCTCTTTAGGAAGTCACTTTCGATTTCCATTTTCATAGTTTTAGATTCAGTACGTAGAATGTTAGTGGAATATGATTTTGTAGTGACATGGATGTAGCGCTGATGACACTTTGCGATGGGAAAAAGGAGTTATGAGGAGGAGTTAAATCTGTGGTAGACACTTATCGCTTTATTTGTATCACTTAATATAGTTTAGTTGTATTTCTAGAGACCTTCTGGTAAGGTACTGCATTAATTCTAGAATGAAGATGAACTAAATCATGAATAGTGACAGGAGAAGGACAGAGGGGGCTATTTACTATTAGGCCTTCTTGCAGGAAATGATCATCAATCACGTAGTGCACCAATAAAATGCCAGGGAACCGGCACTGGAAAATGCCTTCACCGTTTGAGACAAGAAATTTGTGGACATTCATCAATCAACTTTTTCCTTGATGGCTTTGACATTGAAAAGCATCAGTATCTGGACATGTATGTTTTGGCGCTGTGGGCAGTAAAGAACCGCTGGGCAGGCTGGATACCAGTCTTATCATTACTGTACACCCACACAGCCTGAACTGATGCTGCTAATGGCTGGATGCCGCCTGAACTGATGCTCAGACAATCATCATGTCTATTCACCATAGTCAGGTGATGTGTTTCAGAGTGGGTTTGAAGTGGAGACATGTAAACAGTTGGAATCTGTTTTCTCTAATGAGCCCTCATTGCTCCTTCACCTGATATTAACAAGACAAATCCCAAATAAGAAGTGAAACTTTATGAAATAACTACTGGTAATGGTGGTGGTTGTTTGAATTATGAGAAGGTGAAAATAATATTCTGTTTTTATTTCTATTCTAATTATGGTACTTACTGTTTTTTTTAGACCCAACTTTTAGTTTATATACCATGAATGCACAGCCCTTTTAGTTTACCACTAATTCACACCATTGGTGCACTCAGCACTGTTATTGTATAACAATTGTGCTCCTCATTTGACACAATTTGATATTGATCAACAGTGCACATATTTATTCAGTTATGCAAATGTTTAAATACAGGGATGTAGGAAATTCTCAGTGCCTTTTTAGATGGAAATGTGGCTTTGCTTACTGTGTTCAATGTACCGGTTCACTTCTATCACTTATTCTACTACGCATGTTACACCCAGAGTAATGACGTTAGGAGAGACTGAATACTTCAAAAGCTGCACCTGGAAGCCAATTTGAAATTCTTGATCTGAAGGAACACCATGTTGGGATTAATGTTATGTTTTACCTTTGCTCTGTGGAGTGTCACTGTGTTAGATCAAGTTTGGAGATACACATTTATGGCATTGCAGAGCACTTGTTGGACAATTGAGTGGTCTGTAGTGCAATGTTGACCCTCTCCCCCCTTCAAAAGCACTGTCAACACTCTGACCACAGGGGATCACAGCTGTAAGGCAAAATGTCAATGTAAAGGAATATAGAGCAAATAAAAATGTCAAATGTCTGAAGTTGTTTTTTGTTATGTGGGGGGGGTGGTAGATGTGGGAATATTCTTCGACTCTGTATTTCAGACACCCAATAGGGTGGCTGGAATGCTTGTGACTGGTCTGGATCGGAAAGCTGTCAAAATAAGACGATGAGCAATGTCTGCAACACAGATTAGTGAGGGAAACTGAAGATATTTCACATGATATTCCATTATTTATTTTTTTCAATTTAAAGTTTGAACTTTTCTTGTTTTCAATCAACCAACAAAACACATTCCACATTCACAGATGTGACAGACTTGAAAAAATATATAAAATAAAATAAAAATATATACACACAAAAAAAAATGTATATAAAACTTGCAGCAGCACTACCAGGGTTCTTATGAGCTATTTCCAGCCTTTGCTGAGACGATGAGGAAATGATTAGTTTTTAGATTTTATAGCACCTTACATGTTGTGTATCTGCTCATTTCCTTAATCACCCCATTCACTCTGTCCAATTTGAAATATAGTTGAGTAGTGGAGACAAATCTGGCAATCAACAACTCTAAAATACATGCATATAGGTTCCACTTTCAGAGGTATATCTTTTACAGTTAGGAGAAATGTCTGTTCATTCTATGGAGTCTCAAAGGAGTGTAATAAAATTTGTAATTAGATTCTTTCATTTTTACATTAGTAGAGGAGCATTATACCCTGTCGCAAACCTCTGCCCATAACTTATCACTGATAGTCAGACCAAGGTCCTTTTCCCAGATTATTTTCAAAGGAGTAAAGGAGGAGCCTCCTTTCTCAGAAAGGAGTCTATAGATATAAGATATTTGCCTTCAATGGATTGTGCTGTGACAAGAAGGGTTTCAACTTCATTCAACTGAGTTCTAAACATCTTGGAAGTAAATGAGGAAATTCCATGTCTAATTTGAAGATAATACAAAAGAATGGGATCTATGCACATTGAATTCACTGCAGAGCTCTTGAAAGGATTTCAGTGGTTTTCTGATGAAATAGGTCTGAAAAGGTCCTGATTCCTAGAGTATGCCAAAGATTAAAGTTGGCATCCCTCAGGGCTTTTGGCAAGTCTGGGTTGCCTACTATAGGCGAGTGAGAACATATTTGGGATGAAATGCCCAGGTATTTGACCAAATACTTATTTTCCACCATAATTTGCAAATAAATTCATTAAAAATCCTACAATGTGATTTTCTGGATTTTTTTCTCTCATTTTGTCTGTCATAGTTGAAGTGTACCTATTATGAAAATCACAGGCCTCATATTTTTAAGTGTGAGAACTTGCACAATTGGTGGCTGACTAAATACTTTTTTGCCCCACTGTATGTGTATTGAGTCTGGGAGAACTCTGTTTTTCCAAAAATCCTCCAGCATTGGCTTGAAAATAGGGCTAAGCTGGGGCCAAAAAGCTTTGTAGAACTCTCTGGGGAATCCATCTGGGCCTGGGGACTTATTAGGTGGCATGGAGGTAATTGCCTCCAGGATCTCCTCAAGAGTGAAGGGGGAGTTGAGATCTTCTTGGTCGGTCTCTGATAAGTTTAAGTAGCGAGATTCCCTCTAGGAAGGAGTGGAGTTCTGCCTCCGTGTGTTTTCTCTCAGCAAATTAATATATTAACCATGCTATATGCAGGTCTGATATTAGTCAAATCAGGTCACACTACAGTCAGTGTATGTATAATAAAATGCAAAACTACTGTGCACTCTAACGTATATCAATAAGGCCACCAGCACCCCCTGCTGTAATACTGGAGCATCAGCCGGGAAAATTGCAAAAACAACTCGTCACAATAACATACCGGTACTGTGAATCTGAGAAAGGACTGCATTTGTAATTCAAGAACCTCCTAAAGTATCCCAAGGAGAGACCCATAATGGGCTAGAATACCACTTGTTTTCATTGCCAAGGGATTGCCATTTAGAGAGGAACAAGGCAACGTGTGTTCCGAAGGGAAATAGATAATTCCCTCATTTGTGCATACAGACATTCGGGGAAAAATGGCAATTTAGGTATTCCTAGCAGAAGGTAAACGTGTGTATGTTTTTTTATTGGCCATGAAGCTCAAATTTATGAAAATGATAGGATTTATATGCCTCAAAATCATCCAGGAAATTGAATGTACTGTGTGTGACGTCATCTAGGAGCGCCACTGGGTTTTCGTCTGCTGGCCTCCGATATGGGCTCGACTAATCAGCATTGATTTCATCCACATTTCCTTATCATATTAACTGTTCCGAAAGCGTAAGGCAGTTGAGGAATATCCACAATGATATTTGGAGGTAAGTGCACGAGAAGACAGGAAGTAGTGGCGTTTGGAGATACTATATTTGAACGATAATAACAGGTGATAAATGGCTATTCAGCTAACTAGCTAGCCATTACTAGTGTTCGCTGATGTCCAGCCATATATTCTGACGTTGCCTGGCCTTCTCACTTCACCATTATTTTGATTCCACGAAAGTTAACTTTTCTAACTATGCCCACAACCGTAGGTAATTGTCATCCAATTATTTGATAATGAGTATTCTCAATCTTGTATGAATGACATGAGGAAACACCCAACCAGATTGCTACTTTTGACACTCATCCAAACTCAAATTTCAGTTTTAGCCAGAGAACTAGCAAGAGAGCTTAATCAATTTGATATCAGATAGTGCAGTTTGTCCAATGTTCTACGTTGCGAATAACAAAAACATTATCTATGCTTTGGAGCATTGCTCCTATTCAAAGAAGATGAAAACAGCATATTTCACCAAATAGGCCTACTGTAGCGAATAACGCAACATTTCTTAATGGACATATAGACTATATTCGGGGGAAATGTTAGCACTAAATTGATGAAAATATCAAGCACCCTGCTGTCTTTCGCTCCTCTGCACGTAGAAAGTGAGCCATGTGATTTGAATGTGGGTCATTTAAGACGTTTATATAAGGTTTTATAAAGAATGGGAGGATATGTGTGGGTGGAAGAGGGTTGTTGTGTAAGTGTTTGTGCATGCCTGGGTGTTTTAACAGCCTCAAATCTGTCTTCACCTGTACGTTTCCCTCCCATGGCTTCCAACTAATAACCCAATTGACTGTGGAGAAAATACACAGCAGTGTCATGGGACGAGACAATATAATTAGGCAAGCTGAAAAAAGGGTTCTGAATAATCTGAAAGAATTTCTGGTTGCGGCAGCTGAGGTGTAGAGAAGTCTCTCCATTACTCTCCTACTCACTCTCCCTATCTCTTGTGTGCTGTCATTCACTATGCCATACAGTTCAGCAAGTAACAACTTGTTGCCATGTGGAGAAAGCAATATGGCACAGGCCATAAAAAGAGCTGAAGTGTGTGCCTAATCGTTATGGTGCTGTTGGTTTTCTCACCTCCTGTCATCACACAGAGGCCTAATTATTCAAGGAAATAATATCCAGAGTTAAAAGCTGCAATATGTAACTTTTTGGGTGACCTGACCAAATTCATTTAGAAGTGTGATATAGATCTGTGATTCTCATTTAAAGCAAGTCTAAGAGGTAGATGTGTTCTATGTGTGCTATTTCTAGTCAAATCCAATGTTATTGGTCAATGTTATGGTTAGCAGATGTTATTGCAAGTATAGAGAAATGCTTGTAATGCTTTATCATCCCTAAAGTTTTTTGTTTTTGCATATTATAATTTTGCTTATAGAAACTATACTTCAAAGCGGTTAGAAGATAGTGATTCTCTAAACTATACTTGCATGTTATGTCACCAAACTGAAATCAGGCAAACTATTAGAATTTTAGCAACCAGGAAGTGGCGGAGCGATTTCCGCATGGTGCATCTTTAACTGAAATTCAGTTAATTTGGTTTGTTTGTGTCCATTTTGTGGATCTCCTGTGCCTAGGTCTGGAAACACAAGTTTCCTTTCATCTACTTTCTCTCTCAAACATCTTGGCACTCTAAGCCTGGCTTGTGACGTGGGTCCAGTATGTGTTGATGTAGTATGTTAAGGTGAATCCTTGGGGTCGTCTGACGGCTGGTCACAGTCTCTCTCTGTGTTTCTAGGTGAGACGGTGGACGAGGTCAGCTTCAGGTTCTCAGAGCTGGTTCCTGTGGTGCTGATTGCCTGGATGACAGGCTCCACTCCCCGTGCTGCACAATAAAGAGCCTTTCAAGCCCAGACAAGACTACAGGGCACCGCCATGAAGCCAGGTCACGAGCGCAATCAGGAGTGCCTGCCTCCCAAGAAGAGGGATCTCAACAACAGCACCAGTAGTAGTAGTGCGGGAGGAGGGGCAGGAAGTGGGGTGGGGGGAGGAGGAGGGGGGGAAGTGGCCACTCAGAGCTCAGGGGTCAGTAGTGACACTCAGGGAGGAGGCACAGCAGAAGAGTGGCTGCGTGCCCAGCCTGGTCTACACTATGGAGTAGAGAGTGCTGAGGGCCTCCAAGGGCTGCCCGTTGACCAGTACAGCATGCTCTATAGGGTGGCTCTCCCCTCTGTCTCCTACTCCCAGACCAATCTACACCCAGTATTAAGCCATATCTCTCCAGCTTACACTGTCCCCTCATCTCTCCTACAGCATCATCCAGGGATCTCCTATCCCCCTCTAGGCTATGCCCAGATCCCCCACTCCTCTTTCCAGTTTGTCTCCCCATACGGTGCAGTCCCTTATGCAGTCCCCCCTGGCTTTGTCCCCAGCTCCCTGATCTCTCCCTCGGGCACCCTCTCCCAGCCCCACCTGGTCCCCTACCAGTCAGTCATCCAGGAGGGGGTGGTCTCCCCTCCTACCCAGACCCATGTATCTGCCCATGCCTTTGCCAAAGTGGGTTCATCCGGAGGAGTCCCGCTGATGCTGACCTCGGAGCAGGCTGCCCAGCACCAGCACCAGCAGCACCTGGGTGCGCTGCCTGCCGCAGAGCTCAGTCCTCGGGGAGTGCCAGTCTTTTACCACTCTCGGGGAACCAGGGCTGCACCTGCCCCCTGGGACCCCTACAGCGGGGAGCAGGAGACAGACGGGCATAGGGAGGTGAATGGAGGGGAGAGGGAGCAGGCTGCCAGGGAAATGCTCCAGGACTCAGTCTACAATGCCAGGAATGCACGGCTGCTGCAGGCAGCATCTGCAGCACTGGAGCATGCACAGGACAGAAGCCTGAAGAGCCGCAGGCTGGACGAGAGGGCTTCGCCTGGGCAGCGCAGCACCCCAGACACTGACCTGGAGGTAAGACTTGAGCTTTTGTTGTAATTACTTACACGCATGTATTTACTCATTTAAATTTATTTCAAATCTACTCCATAAGTCAGATAAATGTTTTATTTTCAATTTTCGAATAAGGAGTTTTGATATGAATTGTCCAAAATTCTGATTTTATTTAGTGCACATGACTTTTTATAGTGTCTGCTGTGGCACAATATCCATGTTCCCCTCCACTTCCTTCCTTTATTACTTTGTTGAGTGTGTGCTGATCATTGGGCAACCAGTCACATCCACACACTGCCTGCTGCTTCTAGGAAAGACTAAAAATGCTCTGGTTTGTGGTCTCGACTAGAGTTGATAGGAAACCACTGCTTTCTGAGGCTTAATAATGGTGGTTGAGAGGAGGTACAAGAGGACAAAACTTAAGTCTTTCTTTCCCTTTTTCTCAGACACAACAATCTATTACATTTAAAGATAAAAAGGTTGATTGATTGAAATGTGTTAATAAGATGAATCTTTTGTCATCCTCAAGGTTCAGCAGGTCGTTGGTCGCCTAGCCTCTCCTGTCCAAGGTGTGAGTGGAGGCCGCAAAGAGGTGTCCTTTGGTCCCCTGAACCTATCCCAGGGCTCTCAGAGAGGCAGAGAGGCTCATGGGGAGGCAGGGGAGAGTGCTGGCCGGACAGGGTACACGATCCACCCTGCGGTGTATGGAGACCCCCGAGTGATTGCCCATCAACAGCAGGCAGGGCAGCCAGGCCACGCTGTCATCTTGGCCAATGGACAGACAGTCCTGGTGCCCTTAGATTATCACCACCTCCCCCACCAACATCAACAGCCACCCCAGCACTACCCCAGCCAAACCAATGATGACACCTCTGCTGTCACCATGGCCTCCCCCACCCCCTACTCTAAAGCCTCTGAATCTCCAGCCAGAGTGTGCCTCCCAGACAGGGCTGTGGTGGAGCTGGCTGCCGTGGAGCAGCACCCCCAGCAGCCTTTTTCTGTCCCAGTCACGGCAGCCCTCACGCAGGCCCCGGCGCCCACCCCTGCCCCCTCCAATCCCTCCCATTTCATGAAGGGGGCCATCATCCAGCTGGCCACAGGGGAGCTGAAGCGTGTGGAGGACCTACAGACTCAGGACTTTGTGCGGAGTGCTGAGGTGAGCGGGGGGCTGAAGATCGACTCCAGCATGGTGGTGGACATCAGGACCAGCCAGCAGAGACCCGGCCTGGTGGTGCTGCACTTCACAGTTGGCGAGCAGCAGAGCAAGGTGACCATCGACGTGCCCCCGGAACACCCCTTCTTTGTGTTTGGCCAGGGCTGGTCCTCCTGCAGCCCAGAGCGCACGGCCCAGCTCTATGGCCTGGCCTGCCACCACCTGCAGGTAGGAGACGTGTGTGTGTCCATCACTCTGCAGCAGCCGCCCCAGCAACAGAAACAGCCCCTGCAGCAACAACAGCAGCAACAACAACAACAACAACAGCAGCAGCAGACCCAAGCCAGGACTTCCACCAAAGCCAACTCCACATCAGGGGCCATCGGCCAGCCCATGGGGCCCCCTGCCCCCCAGCAGCCCAGGCCACAGCCTCACTTCAGGATGGAACGCGTCCACAGAGAGAGGGAGAGGGGGGATAAAGAGGAGCCCATGCAACTAGGGGGTGTTGGGCAGAGTGAGATGCCTACCAGACCAAATAGGACTTCAGCAGAGCAAACTAGGAGCCAGAGCAGTTACTATTTGCACACGGAGGGTTCTGCTCGTCCAGGGGCGGGGGTGGGAGTGGTGTCGACAGTGTTGAGCACATCTCAGAGGCGCTGGTCCGCCCCCGGCCTTCAGAGATGCATGAAGGTGGAGGAAGGGGCGCACCCTCAGTTGGGCTCCTCTCGACCCTCCTTCATCCCACAGGAGGTCAAACTGTCCATTGAGGGGCGCTCTAACGCTGGGAAGTAGCACCAACCACAGCAGTCCACACCACAGAAGAGACAGTCAGAGGAGCGAAAGCATCAGAGAGGGAGAAAGGGGGTAAATAGTGGAAATGTAGCCTCAGAATGTTTAATATTTTGCACACCTAATAAGATTACAAGCTCTTTGTTTTCAGAGGAATTACCTGGTCTGGTGTCTGGTCAGGTCCGCTCTATTTAGTAGTCAGTCGGTCAGGACAGCTCCTGGTCCAGTGATCAGGAGATTGGGTCTCTGCTCTCCCAGGCTGACAGGGAGCGGATGCAGAAGCAGGGAGTGTATGTAGCTGGTGAATCGCCTACCAAAGTCCTCAGACTGCATCTTCCTTCATCCCTACCAACCCCTCAGAACCATCCTTATCAGAGGTGAACCAACTCTCAGAACCATCCTTATCACAGGTGAATCAACCCTCAGAACCATCCTTATCACAGGTGATCGCATTCACTGGACGTTCTCTCTTCTTTGACCAAACCATCTCTGGAAACCCAAGACTGTGGAGAATATGTAGCCCATGTCTGGTAAACAGACACCGGGTCTGACAGTGACAAGAACATAGCTATCCTATTATGCTCTGTCTCCCCCACATTTCTATTTTGGTCTGTTACCTTCAAAAGCGTTCTCCAAAAAGAAAAAAAGACTAAAGGTGCACTTGCGGAGCTGAATTGCTGCCATCGGCACATAGATGCTTTTCCCTCCAATGATATTGGTTCTCTTGATGCAGACTCTTGACGTGTCATCGTCACTTTGTGTGCTTCTCTAGTAGGAGCAGAGGACTTCTACCAAAGCACAGACACTCTCCCTCGTCTCCCTGCCTCTCCTCGTAGGGCCCAGTCTGCCGAGAGAGGGTCTGAGAGGAGGGTAGGCAGCCTTAGAGGTCTTTCAATCAGCTCCTTCAATCAACCAATCAGAACCTAGGAAACCGCTCACTCCTTTCGTAATGCACAAACCACACTTCCGCATTTTTAATTTTACACCCCAACCCCATTTTGTGCCACGGTTACATGCCAGTTTTCCTTTCGAAAGAAACCAAAAGAGATCATGCATTCCAGTATCCTAGTGATTATCATAGTGACCACAACACTCATCTTCCCGACTGCAGCCCTCCCTGCCTGCTACACTTCTCAGCATTCCTCTGAATGGTGACTGTTTACTGTCATTGTATTAGTAGACACCACTACTGGAGGCACGGGCTGGTCTCCACCAATGTCACCTGTGGGATTGATGCCTGCATGGAGCAGTACTGGCTGAGAGAGTGAAACCTCTCCATAGAGTCAATTTGTCTCTCTCAGTACAGCAGCCCCTGGGCCTATGAGGGGGAATCCTGTGTGTGTTGGAGGGGATTGAGTTGGCCCTGCTTCATACCTTTTTCACACTATTGTCCCAACACAAACTGGGGGGGATCTTTTGGCTTGCTTTCCAGTGAATATAATTGGTTTAAGGTTACCCTGCTTTTTTCCAGCCTGTTCTAGGTTGTTCATGGCTAGCTAAACTATGTGCCTCTGCTCGTTTAAAAGCAGGATGGCACTACATATGTTATCTGGCCAGGTCAGCTTACACGACTGTGTGAAATGGGTATATGAGACCAGTCAATCCTTGCTCAGTTACCAAAATGAAAGCAATAGTGTATTTTCTGTTTATTTGGGGTTTTCTGTATATTTTGTTATTGTTTTTATATAAATATACAGCTTGTGTATCAGACCTAATACTATCTTTAACCCTGACCTGAAACGTTCCTGCTTTTCAAAGGTGATGCACAATTTGGCTCTGAAATGTTTTGATCTTTGTTATTACAGATTCACAATCAAAGCATGCCTTTTGAAATGATTTTTATTTCAAAAACCAGGCATTTATTCTGAAGAGAATAGTCTCCTTTTTGATGGACTGGAGGTTCGGGCTCTGATCCTCACTGATAGTATTCATTATGGTTTTATATAGTTACCCTATATGGTTTTATTCAAGTGCATCTCCAAGAGAGGCTTGACTCCAAATCAGTGGTGAGCATCTTAACTCTCCTCTGTTTTGTCCTCTCCATTGTCTTTTAATCTACTTGTGTACATGTCAAATTGTTTTATTCTGTCCATGGCAATATTATTTCCAGTGGACCTTAAGATTGTCTTGTATTGCACATAGAAAACTTCACCTGTTGATTCACATTGACCTTGTAATGGGAATCACAAATAGTTTCTTTTTTTTATTTTTTATGAAGGGAAAATGTTTTTGTAGCTATTACATTTTTGTTGAAGTGTTCTTAAGGTAGTTTTGGCAATAGAGAAACTGACTTGCATGGTTGACACTGTTTACAAATTAGCCAAGAAAAAATGCTGCAGTTTCCTTTTTCGGACACAGATTTTAGTCACAGAAACTTCAAGTGGATGAAATCAAGATGAAGTGCAATTAGAGCAGATTCAGCAATCACACAGACATTTAGTTTGATATGTCATTCCATAAAGCAGACAGACATTTAGTTTGATATGTCATTCCATAAAGCAGACAGACATTTAGTTTGATATGTCATTCCATAAAGCAGACAGACATTTAGTTTGATATGTCATTCCATAAAGCAGACAGACATTTAGTTTGATATGTCATTCCATAAAGCAGACAGACATTTAGTTTGATATGTCATTCCATAAAGCAGACAGACATTTAGTTTGATATGTCATTCCATAAAGCAGACATTCCACTTAGCTTAAGGTAATTCCGTTTTTCTTTTGGTCTTCTAAAATGTCTTCACTGTTAATCCTCTTGTCAGAAAGACATTTCACCTCAGTTATGTCTAGTTTTAATGTGTCTGGTCACTTCTGAACCGATAGTCCTTGTCTGCAAATAATGTGTATTTGTTTTGATATCACCTGTGTCACATGATGTGCTCCAACACAGATCCAAGCATTAATATCCCATGCTCACCGATACTGTGTGAGAAGGTAACTGTGTGTTAGAGCATCTATCTGCTGGCCTGTCTGTCCTTGTATCCTGGGCTTTGAGCTCTGAGGTGAAGACTGGTGATTGTGTGTGGTGACATCCAATGCCTTCTAACGGACTTGAGTCCCTCATCCACGCTATTTATAGACTGCAGTGTCAAATCTAGTTCATACACCCCTTCCAACCCCACCACCCTACTGCCTCCAGAACATTTCTGTTGAGTGGAGCCTCCAAGGACACACGGTTCACTGAGGATAAAACCTCAGACAGTCTTTGACAACAAGCCATGAGAGAATGTTCCTGAAGGAGAGGGGGCGGTCCGTTAGGCCTGATCAGGGCAGAGTCACATGCCATTTGATACAGTCATAACAACCAATCTGTAATTTTGTTGAAATATAAATGTTTTTAAATACGGTAGTGGTTAAATGCCATACAGAGATGAGCTGGATGATTTTCCACAGTGGAGCAGTAGACATTTAGTCATAAACCGCTCAATACTTATTAATTTATTTTTTACAATAATTTACGTTTGTTACATTTTTTTATGCTATAAGCAATACAGTTAAACAGAATACCTAAAAATATGTCATGTAGTTTAAGGATGTGCTATGCAGTAAACTCTGAATTATTCTGCTCTTCAGTGACCAAGTGTACCTACTACGGGGTAGGACAGGTTTGTCATGTATGTAAGAAGGTGGCTGATGCAGTCATTGTACACTGATCTCTCTGAGTACTATAGCTTATCATTGCCCACCATTGGGTGTCTGAATATAGTGGATTTATTTTGTTTTTGTTTGGTTGTTTTAGTTCAGACCCTTAGTTGTCACTAACCTAAGTTCAGCACAGTGTTTTGTTCCAGTCAGCTCAGACTATTACCTCCACCTTCCGCTGCCAGGTAGTACAGGCTAAATCATGACCAGAGATGGGTATGCATGTGGAACTCAAATTTGTATGTAAATCTGTCATATCCAGTTAGATTTTGGCCTTACGATCTCTCTTGGTCACATGTAGCAATCCCTTGGTTAGATATGGTATGGATGTTACGGTGTGTATTCAGCCCTGTGGGGTCAGAGTCTTCTCTTTGGTGAACTTTTACTCTCCAAAATGTACTGCCTTACCAAGGGCTCTCAGCTGGGCCTGTCTCACATTTTATAGGAGATGGTGTGGAGAGTGCAGATGCTCTGAAAAAGGATGCTGTCAACAGCCTGCCTGTGTCTGTGCACTGTTGTCAAATGTTTTGTGAATGGGGTTGCATCTCATGTCCCACCTCCCTGGGGGCTCTTCTAGAAAGCAGGATCAATGAGTTAGCCAGCTAACAGTCCCCCAAAAAACAGGAAGAACTGCATTTTTTTCTAGAAATGTGAACTTTGAAATTTGTAATGGTATAATTGACTTGACAACCAACAATCCATATTCGGTTTTAGTTTTCTAAATAAAAATCAGATGTATTTTACTGTTTATCAAAGTTACCTGGCTGAGGTAATGATCCTACTTCCTGGAACACCCCACTGCTCATCAACACACTCTATCCTCCAGATATTCTTACTTCAGTAAAATATTATTAACATACAGAACTTCTGTGTCCTACCACCTCCTCCTCCCCTTGCCTTGCCACACGTGTATCAAACACAGTATTCTGGTCTGGGACAACCATTCTAGGTGCAACGCAGTGCCTCTTGTTTATTTACCTCTTCCTCTCTGTCTTGAACACGGTATGAGGCAGTGGCTGCATATGACCACTCTGACTCTCAGCAGACAGTCGGGTGGACAGGCACATTAGCAGCACGCCATCTGTTACACTCAGACTAGCATCGTTCTCAGACTTCTGCTCGGAGCGTGAAAGTGCTACTTCAGCTGTTTTCTAGGTTCTTCTCTTGACTCTAACCATCGTAAGAAAAGGGAAAACATTTGACCTGTACGTTTTTGACCTCACTCTTCTTATTACATAGTCAAAGAAAATTGCACTAATTTGCCATCCTTTATAGTATTATAAAATTAACGGTTAGTTAATTGAAGTTTTTAATTATTAGCGCTAAACACAAAACCCAATGAAACATTCACTTGTCAGTTGTGCATGTTTGTAGAGAATGTTTTGTATGGCTATTATCAAGCTTGTCAATAATGCCTTAAGATCTGTACAATGTGTTAATGGAATGATGCTAATAAGTGACCCAGTTTCCCTGTTTTTCTGTAGCTGCAAAGGTGGATCAGTTCACTCTTGTTGTATTGACCCTCTTGGCTCTCCTGGTGTTTTATTCATAAGCAGAAAGGCATTTGGGGATGGACTGTATCTCCGGATAGGGAGAGGTTACAGTGAGAGATCATGTTAGGGTGAGTCCCTATCGCTGCTTGAAAGCTGGACCAGTAACTGACTCACTGTTGTTGTTTTCACACACACACACACACACACACACACACACACACACACACACACACACACACACACACACACACACACACCACCCTCTGTTGTTAATGTGAGTGCATGTTGGGAGTAGGTCCCTGAAGGTGAGAGGTTGTGCTCAATGTATTTTTGTTCTGGTCCTGTCTGATCTACTTGGGAGAGAATGTGAGGCTTTTCAAACCAGTGACAACTTTCCTTTATTGGTAACTGTATGGTCTGTTTTTGTTTTCGTGATTATGGAAAAAGGCTTTATGACCCCTGTATAAAGTAGCCCTGTTGGTCTGATCTTGTATGACTGAGGTAAATAGACTGGATGGGATGGTGTTGTTGCCAGGCACTAGAGATGCAGAATTAAATCAGGAAGATGAGAATGGTTAAAAGTTAATGGAGTCATTGGGTATTTTCAGATTTTACATTTGTATTTTGGCACTAAAGTTACTGCTTTTTACGTGACATTTGACTAGTTTTAAAAGAAACAGCATCTTTTTTTAAAGTATAAAATCTGCAAAATATATGCAATGATGTATGTAATATTCAATCCTCAAATATAATCCAGGTTGTATAAACTTTTGTATAGTGAGTTTTAATATCGTATGGCCGTACCAATATGTATTGATTCGTATCAAAAGCCTTAGTTGTCTATCCAAAGTGCTCCCTTAGAGTACAGTACCCTACACCTACCTGAACTTTACAAAGCATTAATAACTATATTTTGTTGCGTTTTTTTATTTGTACCCTTTTTGAATAAAATAGATTTGTACTGTATATTTGTACCGCTGTGAACTACTTAAGGCTGTTTTGTTTTTGTTTTGCTGTTTTAATTCTATGTACTTAAGGACACAAAGATATTGTATTTTTATTGTTACAGCTAACTTCTTGGAGACATTGCATTTATCATGTTTGTTAAGTAAACACAATAATATATATATATACTTACTATTACCCTATGTCCAGAGTTGTGTTTTATTTGATCTCTTCTTTGACTGGTCCACATGGAGAGATATGTGGGTTCTGGAGCTAGTTCCAGGGTCATAAACCATCTCATCTGCAGCTTTGGGTTATCAATGATTTAATAACCACAAAGGTCAAACTTGAGTTTCAGGATTATGTCTGAATTACCTAGAGTTGTTTAACTACAGAACAATACACCAGTGATATTCCTTTCATTCCATGTTCCTGCTCTGTTCACACCCCAGAGTTCGCATTGGACAGCACTACTGTCTAGGTGTTATAGAGGCTTATTACACTGTCTGTGTCTGCCATGAATAGAGAGGCCATTGTGGCCTGGAAAGAGCCAGTCCATTTGAGTGGCATGCTTTATTTGCTGACTGGAGCATAGGGTGAACTGAAAGAGAAGAGAGATTGAATTTACACACAGCGCGGGTGTCAATGTTTATTTCCACATTCTATTCCTGCTTTCTAATATGATCTGTACATCTGTTAATCCAGTAGCAGAACAGCTGCCGTAAAAGTACCATTCTGAGAATTGTGACAACAGAACTAGCATAGTATTCTCCTTTTCACTTTTGTTTACCCTCATTGATTTTGGCCTCCTTAAAAGGATTTCCTTTGTAAACATGGACATCAAGAGAATATCCTGATAGACTAGTAAAAAGGCCAAAGTTCAAAGAACAGTCTTGATTAAATTGAACAAAAACAGGCAGGCATAGAATAACAGTAGAATACAAATGCAGTTTCACGACATGCAGTGCTAATCCAGACTGTCACGCTAGGCAGAGCTTTACAGTGCTTTTCAAAAGCACAAACAGAACCTGGGAAACTGTCAATACCATTTCCTTTGTAGTATTTTAATGTCGAAGAGCGTACTCCACATTTTCCATAGCATTATTCCACTGTGTGAGGATGACACTGCTGTCAGTTCAAATCAGTCAGAAAACCCAGTATTCATTATTGAAAAGGTGTCCATACGTTTAGTACTTGGCAGAAATGATACAGATTTTGTAGCAAAGATAATGACCGTGTGTGACAACACTGTCTGCAGCATGGCTCTGCTCTCTGTGTATCTTAAATTAGGATAGTGATATGACCCTGCTGAAAATAAGTTAATGGACCAGGGCGCTGAATCTATGGCCAAAGAGGCCTCACTGAGTTGCATTGCCTGAGTTGCACAATTCTATACATTTGAGTCCATTTGTTTTTTCCTGCACTCTGCATAGTTTTAAGAGTCAAATTTCCCTTGGAATAAACAGCACTGTTGCATAGAGGTTTGAACCGCTCCTAGACTCTTAAGGACAATTAGAATATAATAGCTTTTCCCTGTTGAGCGGGATACTATTCTGTTGTGGGCTTTAGCCTGGTAGTGGCTCAAACTGAGAACCCGTCTTAGTTCCTGTCTTGAGGAATAATCCAGAAAACTAATCATGTAACGTTGTCAATGTGTCTGCAGAGCTCAGTTGTGAAACAGTGTGTCAGAGGTAACCTTTTGAGGAAAGAAATTGAGAACAAATGACCAAAGAGAAGGAAAAAACAAATACATACAGTACAGAACCAAACATGGCAACATGTGTAATTGCAGCTATTATATTCACCAACAAACAAAATATCCCCCCCCCCCTTTTTTTTTAAACAAAATATATATATATATACATTCACATCATGTTGCATAAATATCAATTGGAATGAGGTCAATGAAACATAAGAGCAGAGATCTCTCCCAACTGGTCAAGTGGCAACAGGTTTAATAATGAGTCTAGAACATGCTCATTGGAGAGTTGAACTCTGCAAAGTGAGATCACTTGAAAAATGCAGAGATTCATTATTTAAAATATAGCATTTACCCTGACACATGAGCATTTTTAAATACCTTGGCTGGGTGAGGAAGGAAATATGACAATTTGGGGCATTTAGAAAAATGCTATTAAAATAGCATTCTCAGTTCACATGTTGAGTCCTAAATGTCCTAGAGGTAACTAACATATACAGAACAATAACAGCAGCAAAGATTGTGGTTTGATGAGCCAAAAATGTCAATGCAACAGAAGATGCATAAAGTAAAAATGTAATTATTACCAACTACTTGGCAAAGGTTATGGGAGTGTTGAGAAGGTACGAGGAAAAAACAGATTGAGGAAGGTCAATGTGACTAATAAAAGGCAAAGAGACCTACAGTAGTGGCAGTATACAGTTGAAGTCAGTTTTTTACATACACTTTAGCCAAATACATTTAAACTCAGTTTCACAATTCCTGACATTTAATCCTAGTATAACTTCCCTGTCGTAGGTCAGTTAGGATCACCACTTTATTTTAAGAATGTGAAATGTCAGGAAATAGTAGAATGACTTATTTCAGATTTGATTTCTTTCATCACAATTCCCAGTGGGTCAGAAGTTTACATACTAATTAAGTGCATTTGGTAGCATTGCCTTTAAATTGTTTAACTTGTGTCAAACGTTTTGGGTAGCCTTCCTTAAGCTTCCCACAATAAGTTGGGTGAATTTTGGCCCATTCCTCCTGACAGAGCTGGTATAACTGAGTCAGGTTTGTAGGCCTCCTTGCTCGCACACGCTTTTTCAGTTCTGCCTGCAAATTTTCTGTAGGATTGAGGTCAGGGCTTTGTGATGGCCACTCTAATACCTTGACTTTGTTGTCCTTAAGCCATTTTGCCACAACTTTAACTTCCTGACTGATGTCTTGAGATATTGCTTCAATATACACCATTTTCCTGCCTCATGATGCCATCTATTTTGTGAAGTGCACCAGTCCCTCCTACAGCAAAGCACCCTCACTACATGATGCTGCCACCCCCGTGCTTCATGGTTGGGATGATGTTCTTCGGCTTGCAAGCCTCCCCCTTTTTCCTCCAAACATAACGATGGTCATTATGGCCAAACAAGTTCTATTTTTGCTTCGACCAGAAGACATTTCTCCAAAAAGTACGATCTTTGTCCCCATGTGCAGTTGCAAACTGTAGTCTGGCTTTTTTGAATGGCAGTTTAGGGGCAGTGGCTTCTTCCTTGCTGAGCGGCCTTTCAGGTTATGTCGATATAGGACTCGTTTTACTGTGGATATAGATACTTCTGCACCCGTTTCCTCCAGCATCTTCACAAGGTCCTTTGCTGTTGTTCTGGGATTGATTTGCCCATTTCGCACCAAAGTACATTCATCTCTAGGAGACAAAGTGTCTCCTTCCTGCGGTATGACGGCTGCGTGGTCCCAAGGTGTTTAAACTTGCTTACTATTGTTTGTACAGATGAACGTGGTACCTTCAGGCGTTTGGAAATTGCTCCCAAGGATGACCCAAACTTTTTTTTCTGAAGTCTTGGCTGATTTCTTTTGATTTTCCCATGATATCAAGCAAAGAGGCACTGATTTTGAAGGTAGGCCTTGAAATACATCCACAGGCCTTTGAAAATTACATCCATTGTTTGCTGTTTGGGGTTTTAGGTACACACTTTGAGATTGACTCAAAAATAAATTTGATTTGATTTGATTTGAATTAGCCTGTCAGAAGCTTTTAAAGCCATGATGTAATTTTCTGGAATATTCAAAGCTGTTTAAAGGCACAGTCAACTTAGTGTATGTAAACTTCTGACCCACTGGAATTGTGATACAGTGAATTTACAAGTGAAGTAATCTTTCTGTAAACAATTGTTGGAAAAATTGCTTGTGTCGTGCACAAAGTAGATGTCCCTAACCGACTTGCCAAAACTATAGGTTTGACTCCAACCTAAGTCTATGTAAACGTCCCGACTTCAACTGTATATTGAGTTGAAGAGGACATGCTGGAATGAAGGAGAATGTTGCTCAAAACAGGGCTCATTAAATAATACAGAATATTCTGAGCATAGCTGATAGAATTGTGATGTATAGAACAGGCACGTTTTCTATCGTTCCTGTTTTATACAGTACATTTCTGACTGTCTTTCGGAATGTTCTGTCCTGTTAAATATTCCCCCAGTAAGCACATCCTAAAGATATAAACAAACCCTCAAACTAAGGAAACAACCCGCATTCTCTTCTGTAGTGTACGTGTAAAGAAGCTTGGAGTCAGAACGTAGACCAGAGGGCTCGGCCTCGGCCCCTTACTGAGGTAGTTGATTGGGTGGATATGAGCTAGCCAGAGCAGAGACCCACGTTGGCAGCGTGAGACAGAGAGAGGTGTAGCTACCGGTAAACTCCAGCGACTGGGCTAGCAGAAGGGACCCGAGGCGAGGGAAAGAGCTATGGGCTACGTGACTCACTCCTACCACTGAAGGTCCATGTGCAAAAGATGGAAGGGTGTAACTGCTTCTGTCACAATGGGCTGCTAAGTCAAAGTCTGCTTGCCCCCAGAACAGAAAATCTCTTGACAACATGCTTTATCAATATCATTAAGTGAAACATTCTTGACCCTGCTCTTCTTTCCTGCCAATCTGTAATAAATTAATGTTATTTGTTGACACAGGAGTTTGGGTATCAAGCCGTTGGACACAGAAGCTGCTGGAATTTCAACCAGCATGAAATGGTTCTATCTGTGACCATGGCAACCCATAGGCGTAGTGGAGTAAGTCATTGTAACTGTTAGTGGTCCAGTGTGCTGCCCCCAGTGACCTGGTCCTGCTAGGGCAGCTTCATGAAGAGGCTGTTGTCCAGAGAGGGGACAGGCATGGGGCAGGGGAACTGGAACAGGCTCATGTCTGCCGTCAGGGCAGCCATAGCAGCTGGGTCATGCTCTATCTGACCTCTCAGGGATGGGTCAATCTTCTCCAGCCGCCGTTTCAGTCTCTTGGCCTCTCTCTCACGGATCAGCCTAGCCTGCCTCTTATCTGGCGTCTCATTGGCCCTCTTCATCCGCATGGCCTCCCTGTCGCGCAGAAGCCTCCGTGTCCGTTGCTCCTCTGTCTCCTGCAGCCTCTGCATCCGCTTGGCCTCGCGGTCCCGCAGCCTCCGCAGCTCCCGCTCCTCGGGCGACTCGTGCTCCCGCTTGGTCTTCTTGGCGGAACGCTCGCGCTCTAGACGGTGCATGCGTGCCTCCACCGGCTCGTTCTTCCTGCGCATGGCCCACTTCCTCATGGGAGACTGGGCGTCCACCAGCTGCTGGTAGGCCACACAGCTGTTGCACACCAGCAGCACTCCGGCCGGGTGCACAGGCATGGGGCTCAGGATGTCTGGCAGCAGGGGTAGGCCTGGTGAGGGGCTGAGGGTGTCAGGGAAGGAGGGGGGCGAAGTGAGGAGGCTGTGGTGCAGAGAGGGGAGTGGGTGGCCTGGGAGGTGTCCGTGACCTTGGCCATGGTTGTGTCCCTGGTTGTGTCCGGGGTTGTATCCCGGGCCGTGGTTCTGTCCCGGGATGTGGCCTGTGCCACGGCCAGGGTTGTGTCCTGGGCCTTGGTTTGGGCCGTGTCCTTGGTTGTGGCCGAGCCCGTGGCCTTGTCCCAGGCCATGACCGGGGTTGCCCATGGGGCTGCTGGAGAGAGACCGGGACATGGAACAGTTCTCATCTCCACTGCTGCATTCCATACTGCTGCCTGTGTTCAGGACCTCTCTGAGCTTCTCCCTGTGTAGGGGGGCAGAGACGTGAGGAGTTACAGGACACAGCTGTTACAGGCTAGTGCAGACAGACAGCCTAACTCTCTAAACTCTGTAGATAACCCATGTCATTGTGTGCGTGAAAGGCTGAAGCACTACATTTACATTACATTTAAGTCATTTAGCAGACGCTCTTATCCAGAGCGACTTACAACTAGGGTATAGGGCTGAAATGAGGTAGTAGTGGTGGAGGAGGCACAGACCTGTTGAAGTTGTTGGTGTCGGTGAAGCGTGTCCCACACACAGCACAGTTGGAGAGGCGGTCCTCAGAGTGGATGAGAAGGTGGCGCCCCAGGGAGCCTGGCGAGCTGAGCGCGCGCCCACACACTGGGCACACATAGTTCTTACTGCTGCCCATCAACGATGTGTGCTGCTCCACAGAGAGACAGGGGGACAGAGAAAGAGGGAGCAAAAGGGAGAGAGGTGGACATTTATAGTCATTTAATTAGGTCGACCACAATCGTTTTGTCAGTGTGTTTTATAAGAGACATAAGAGACATTTTATAAGACAAACCCCAACAGTGCATATCTAAACATACACATATCTACAATTGTGGCATAAACATATGTGGTTAACACTACACCATCATGTGAGAAAGTACACAAATGGAAGGAGGAGGAAGTGGTTGCTGGTAAACGTTTAATTCTGTCTCAGTTACAAAACACTGGCATAACTTCAAACTGGATGAAACATCCAAACCTTAGGTTTGACACATAACCCAGAAATGATCACATGACCGGATCATAATTATCCTTCCCTCTTTAGTGTAGTGATGACAGTAGGAGGTTTAAAGGTGATTATCTAACCCAAGCCCATTATCCCCCTGATCCAACCGCTGAGGCTAAGGAGGCTTTGGTCCTGTCTGAATACTTGGTGCCATGGTGGGCTGTCTGGTACTGTACTGTCCTCACCTGGTAGACGTGTGTGATGAGCTGCTCGGGGCTGCTGAACTCCAGGGTGCACAGAGGACACACACAGCTGCTCATCAGGTCGGCCCCCTCCTCGCTCTCCTGAGAAACACAGAGGCATCAGTACTACTGTACACTCAGATACTGTGGATGCTATGAGGAGCTACCATACAGATCTGTTTCATCAGTAATATGTATGATAATGATTGTGTAATAATACAGTAAGTTATGTAATGGTGGTTCTGTCTAAACTGAGAATGTAGGGCAAATATTAGAAGAGGATTTCATGTGTACATCTAAAGGGTGGATATGCTCATCCTCTCTACAGTACCTCTATGGCTGGTCCAGGGAGCAGGAATCCTGAATGGTAGGTCATAAGGTTGTGTGTGTGTGTGTGTGTTGGGTGGGTTGAGGGTGAGAGAGAGAATTACCCTCAGGCCCCCAGTGACTCATTGACTGTCACTATGACACACTGTATGACTCTGCCATGGGTGTGAATCACACCACACAACCTGAGATGCTTTCGGTTTCTGGGGTCCGAAAGTGTGAGGATATTCTGTGAATCGCCAGTTTACAATTGACTAACGCAATTTATTCAGACGTATTCTTGTGCTGCATCGCTCTTTTTGTACGATTATCGAATAACATAATTCTGGAAAATGGACAGAGCGGGGTGGGGCAATAACCTTTCCACATATGTCTAGAGGGCCAGATGACCCTGAGATCTGTAGAACACTATCAAATCAGGAAGGAAATGCATGTGTGAATCAGCAACCAGGCAGGCCTGCACTCAGCGACCACACAGTGCTAGGAGGAGAGAACACCCCTCCATGGGTAACCCTGACAGCGACACTCACTTCTTTAACTCCCCTGTGGTGTGTTCTCTTGGTGGAGGTCATGTGGTCGTCAGCTGAGGTGTTGGAGGATGAGTCGTGGTTGTCCAGGTCGCTATCACTGTCTTCTATGGGGGCAAACACAGTCCTATCAATATAGACAGACAACAGAGCTAGTCATTCTCTCACGACACTCCCTACAGAGAGTATGTCACATTAGGGTCAGGTAAATGCCCTAAATGCCTACCTGAAATGCTGTCCTGTTGGGAATTGTTGCTGTGGCATTCGCTGTCCTCGATGAAATCGTCCCTGCCATCCATGTTAATAGTGTGAAGGGGGCCTGCAAAGCCGGTGTTGTGGAAGGGCCCTGTGAACAGAGGAGTCACAGGGAGATGATAGGACCATCAGAGGGAGGGGTGAACTAGGCATATCCACCTGATTTTCAAACACTTAAAACATGGAAGCCAAATGCAGAAACTATGGATACAACTTCCTTTCGCTGATAAATCCTGGAAAATACACCATATCACTGGCCTGCTAACGTGCCTGGACCTTGTAGGCTAACAGCTGAGAAGACCCCAGAACTGATCCAAATGGTTGCCCAATCAGGCAGGCTACATGCAGCCATTTCTAAATTAACATTTAAAAACGCTAGGCTTTTGAGCGTTATTCAAATGAAAATAGGCTATTCACTGTAGTTTACACCCTAGACTAGAGTTTTGTACTCAATTGAAAACAATAACATTCTTCATTACATTGTGTTGTAGCCTAGGTAGGATACATTTCTGGTACCAGGGGACTGGGAGGGAGAGCACTCAGCACAGCCTCAGGGGCCCACAGTGTAGGGTACCTATGATTTCCTGATCGAATAAACTTGTTTTTCCTTTCGTAAATTGACTGGATATATTCACTGCAGTATTAAGCCTAACATTGAGCTTATGAATTATGAGCTAATATGCATATGTTTCTAATTTAGGAGATCTACATCCCAAGCCTGTCCCAGAAAAAGCCAGACTACAAAAGCTTGCTGGACACTTATTTTCTTTAACCTACTAAATTAGCCTATTAGAGGAGATATACCTGCTGAATGTAAAATAGGCTACAGCATTAAGAACGGGCATGGAGTTAGAGAGGAGATGCCCATATTTTCCTATAGTAGGCCTATTTTAACACTGGGCTACATCGTGACAAAACATGAGTGGCCTGTATATGTACCTTTCTGGACCTTCTAAACTGCTGAGAGTAGTCCCAAACTGATCCAAATGGTATCAAAAATCAGGCCTAGGGGTTAGTAATATGCAGTTTTTTTGTTATGCATTTTATTTTTATTTTTTTACAAAATAGGACGTTTGAGAGATTATTCAAATTAGCCTACATAACATGGACAATAATTGTGTACTCAATTGATAACAGTAAAACTTTTCTTGCACTTTGACTGGTAAATATTGAGCTTCTTACTTCAGCTACACATTACTAGCCTCTCTCTTCCAGCTGTTCTCATTCACAACAGGCTATAGCAGGGGTAGACAACACTGGTCCTGGAGTGCAGCAGGCACTTCATGTTTATTATTTAATTGACCTGGAGGATCAGGTGTGTTGAATTTAGGCAAACATTGAACTGATCAATTAGCTCAGTTGGTCAGGTGTGGTGCCTAGTTGGAACAAAATCCTGTAGTACCTGCAGATTGTTGAGGAGAGAAAGTGCATTGGTGTGATCACTTTTGGACAGTTATTATGATAACACTGTTGCACTGATGCATTGCAAATGGTTTGCACAGGACAGAGAGATGAGCACAGTGAAAAATAAGACCCAAAGAAATTGACAACCATTAGAAAAATGGAAATCACTTGCAAACCACTTGAGCAATGAGGCAATGACATGCTGTAATAGATGTGCAGGCAATATGGTGTTTGTTATTGAATAGCTACATTTAAATACAGTAGGAGTTACTATATTGCTTTACAATAGGCCTACATTGACGTATTAGTTGCAGTTGTCACTATGACAATGAACAGACCCTGAAAGTACCGAATGGTCTGAACCAGTATCTGTGTGTTAGAGAACGCATGGTGACCTTATTAATAGGCAGCGTGCAGTAGGATGCGTTGATCGGTTTATTGACACGTGTAGGAGGACTTCAGAACAATAAACGTTCCTCTAGTGTGGATGCTCACCAACGTGTTAATAGTTATGTAGCCTATAGTTTATCATTATAGTTATTGGCTTGGTGCCTGGCCCTTAACTCTGACAACACAACTAACGTTATTATAACAACAGAACTAGCCTAGTAGGTCTAGTGAACAGAGAACTTGAATGAAATAAATGTAAAATTACACTTATATACTTGTTTACTTGACTTTTAAACTGTATACTATAAAATGACTCCAAATAATTGACCCTGGCTAATTTGCCACCGGCGAACTGCAGTAGAGAAGTAAAGCGAAAGTCGAATCCATCACTTCCGTTGATTGGCTGTGCCCATAACGTTTCAAAAATAAGGGTGGATACGATGGGAAAGTGTGACCACTAAATGTCGACTTTTTATTTGATTTTTTATGTTCTTTAAACGCAACAGACACAGATGCAAACAGGACGCAAATGAACATCTTAAAAGGCATCGGGTAGAAGTAAATTAATACACAAATAAGAATATAATTGTATATCTTAAATGACAAGAGTTTGAGAATTTGGTTATATAACCTTGAAGCCCATTCAAAAACCGGAAGATCGAGGAACCAAGGCAAAATGGGCGGTCACTTTCCCATCAAATTCTTGATTGAGGCAATCCCCTCAATGACATAGGAAAAAAAGATGTGTATTCATTTGATATAGTCAGGTGTGTATAATATATTGGAAAATACAACCAGTAGACAAAGCCTTGGGGTAAAACGTGCTAGGCATAGGAATGACAGCCCTGGAACAGAAGATTGACAGGTCAGTATAGTGCAAGGCGGAGCGTGATCATGAAGTCAGGGGAAGACATTTCTAGAGCACAGACCTGTAATATTCAACATGGAGGGCATAACAAACACCAGAGAGCCTGGTGTGTAGTCTGTACTTCAGTTACCTGGTGTAGGTGCTGACTAGCCACAAAAATCCAAGCAATCTATCACACATAGCCTACTGAAGAAAGTGCTTCAGATTAGAATAGCAAGCCTATCCAGCATTAAAAGGAGCAGTAGCTACACACATAAACCCAGCATAGCTGCTATAATACACTAGTACAAGACGGTTATAGAAACACAACAGAAATACATGAAAGACCTGAACCTTTTAAACACAATCATTCCCCGAGCCTATATGCAGTTGACAAGGATGCGTTCATATTCACTGACATGCCAATATAATGCTGCATCAACACATCGCAGAAGCGCACGTTGACACATGCACACATAACCAGACCCCCACTTTTCACAGAAGCAGAACGAACACACACACACGCTTATCCAGGCATGCTGCAGTCCCAGGGGGAAGCAGCCTGCACTCCTTTCCAGTAGCAGCCTGCAAGGCAGTGTTTCTCCCTCTCTCAGTACCACCCACACACTGCACAGCCTGGCTCACCCTCTGTCCTCCCTGTTCATACGCAGCTCTGACTGTTCTATATCCATACCAGCAGCTCTGAGGGGAAGGCCAATGCCTCATACCAGTGGAGCCCATGTGTGTCTGCTTAACCCCCTCACATGGAACTTAGCATTTTACAGCATCTCTGCTCATTGCATTCGTATCCCATTTCCCCTCCTATCTACACCCAAGCTTGACACAATTGGGATGGGAGCACAGGACCTCTCCAGTTATTAGTGACAGTACACTCATTCCTGAGGACCTCTCCTGGCATCAGTATCAAAACAGGATCAGAATACATTAATGGGAGATTTATCCTTTTTAGATATCTCAAAGGTAAAAATATATATTTAAACTGTAACAGTTTAGGTTCCATAGCCCTCCAGTTATCACCCTCTGCTTCTGAATGCAATGAATTCCCCCCTCCCCTTTCTGTCCAGTCTTTCCATTCAGTGTGATGGAAGGAACATCTCTCATCCAGTTACCTGAGGCTGGCAGAGGTAATTACAGCCTCTGTTCTAATCCTGGAGCAACACACCACTGAGGAGCATGGTCTGTGTGTGAGAGGGTTGAGGATTAATCTTCAAGTATCTTTTTTTTTTCAAACTCCACTCTAATCATCACAGGGCTGTCATACCAGCATTAAACTTTTTAGCGGAGTATGGTATGTGAAAATAGTTTGGGCACAATCCCCATAGTGATCCAGGCACTCATTAGCATTGGTAGAGTGGGTCTGATTGTTGAACTATGAACTGCTACAGACTGGCTCCACAGCACACAGCCAATGATTGATGTGTGAGAGCTACCCATCCCCCACTGCTAGGGTCTGTCTGTACATCTGTCTCTCTTCTCCCTCCCCATGTCTCTGCCACTCTGATGTTATCTCTGAGTCTGCGTGTCTGTAGGCAGGAGGTGACGCAGTGTCTGACTGAATCCAGACAAAGACAAACTCATCAGCCAACAGACACAGAGGGAGAGAGGAGGAGGAAGGGGGGACAAAACAAAACAGACAAAAGAGAGAATGCCAAAACTCTACTCAAACACTAAGCAATGGGGCTCCTGTTGAATTCAAGCTCCCCTCTTTTTTTACCCACCCTCTGCTCCAACACACACAGTCACACAATACTGTCTGAGTCTCCAGGAAGTGCTGGGGCCCCTGCCTTCCATCTGTGTACAGGCACTATGGTGTTCAGGACCATGGGAATGGTGAAACACAGACATCAGCTAATCCCAGACTCCCAGATCATTTATCACGTTGCCTAATTGACAGCCTGGTATTTAATTAAGGCAAGGAGGACACTACCATCACCCCTTTTCTCCAGAATCCCTCCCTCTCTATGGAGCCCTTCTCCCCAGTGAAGTGTCTGAAATGATCCCAACTCTGCTCTCAGAGAAATCAACACAAAATGACCCATCTGTATGGCTTCCTCAAGTATGTGTGTTGTAAAGATGATACATTATAGATCCACAATGAAGACTATTCTGATACAACCGGACTATCAACGCATGCTATCAAAACAGACCTGTTTATCATCACCAACCCTTTCAAGGCTAATGAGACTTCTAACAGAGCTGCTATGCTTTCCCACTACCCCAGCCATGATTGGCTCAGACAGGCTATCTGATTAGTTTCCCATGCTGGTAATGTCTGTGCTCTACATCGAGGGACATTTCACATCAGTTCATGACACAGACATCACTTTTAAGGATTATAATAATGTTTACTTTGACGGTGGGTTAAGAAAATGGCCAATTGTCATTTTATAAGCTGTGGTATGTGTGTGAATGTGTGAATTTGTCTTGCACCAACTGTATGTGGTCATAGGAAAGTGTGAAGGTCTGGTTCATTCGGAGGGTAATAAAAAAGACAGTTGTTATTTCATAACTATCAGTCAGAAGTAGTACGTGAAGCTTGTAGACATCACTGTAGAAGCCCCCCAAAAAACACCTTAGGATTGATAATGTGTGTTGTATTATACCGTGTTTGAACAACAGAGTTCTATGGACCAATAAATCGAGAAACACAATGCATCCTTACTGTGTTACTGTTTCCTGTGACAGATGATGTTATTAGCACATAGGGATTATTGAGGCCATTAGAGCAATACGCACTTCGATACGCCTACCTACCTACAGCACCCGATGTCACAGGAAGGCCAAAAAGATCATCAAGGAAAACAACCACCTGAGCCACTGCCTGTTCACCCCTCTATCATCCAGAAGGCGAGGTCAGTACAGCTGCGACCAATAGACTGTTTTTCAGCTTCTATCTCAACACCATCAGACTGTTAAACAACCACCACTAACACAGAGGCTGCTGCCAACATACAGACTCAAATCTCTGGCCACTTTAATAAATGGACTTAATAAATGTATCACTAGTCACTTTAAATAACACAACTTGAATAATGTTATCCTACATTACTCATCTCATATATATACATACTTTATTCTATACCATCTACTGCATCTTGCCTGTCAACAAGGCCATCGCTCATCCATATATTTATATGTACATGTTCGTATCCATCCCTTTACATTTGTGCGTATAAGGTAGTTGTGAATTTGTTCGATTACTTGTTAGATATACTGCATTGTCGGAACTAGAAGCACAAGCATTTCGCTATACTCACATTAACATCGGCTAACAATGTGTATGTAACCAATAAAATGTTATTCTATTTTGAAAAGGACCCTAAAGGACCTCACTGTATCGTTGGGTTCGATCCCCTTGGGTGGACTTATGAGTCCTCAGGCATCCAGTAGCCTACATTATGAAGGATCAGCCGGCCAATACATCATGCTCTCAGTTTGGCCTTTTAACATGCATAGGAAAGGGACATCATTACCATCAGTAGAAATGTTTGTCAGGCAACTGCACAGCTACCAAATCTGTGGTACCTAGACTATACCAGCTCTGGAGTAGTCTCCCACTGGAATTGGAGGAATGGTGCTTGCAGATAGCCCGAGTAGCTAAAGTAGTCAGTGACACTGAAAAACACCCTCCCCTAAAGCTGGTGACTATGACGGAGACAACGACACTCATGGAACATAAACTTAAAAATTGAGAAATAAAACGTGTTTTAGTGGCCACAGGCATTGACAGTGCCAGTAGTATGACCGACATTGCTATTCTCCACTGGCTGTACTGGTTCTGTATTTAAATCTAAGATGTCAATGTGGAGAGCTTCTCCAGAGAAACAGAAAGTACACTCAAAGCAAAAGCATGTTGTACCTAGTTTAAACTGACATTTTACGAGGGACATCATCTTAAATGGATTCTGAGACCAATAAGGGTGAAATCTGTCCTACTCTCAAGACTAACATTATTTGCATTGGTAGGCTATATCATACTCTCAAAACAAGAGTTGAAAACAGGGACCAGCATGCCACAGCAGGTGTTCATGCAGTCTCTTCTTAAAACCCACCAACATAAGCTCCGGTAAACACATGGAAATAACTATCTGAATAGTTTCCCTCAGAGAAAACGACCTGCGCACGCAATTGTGAGGTTGTCATCTCCATACAAATATGAATATCATAGTATTAGTAGCCTAATAATGGTTAATGATAATTTGTTTGGCTCAAAGATACAGACAGTCGTCAGTGTCACGCGCGTTGATTCAATGTATCATCAAAATTATTAAAATATTGCCGCTTGTATCAACGATGGTGATTGACACATTGTCTTGCAGTTCACAATTGCAACCGTGGCAAAAACAATCGTCTAGTTAGATGGATGGAAATGATCCTCCTCACTACTTTTCAACAAGTAAAAATGGCAGTTACAATATCTTAGATACCTACAATTAACTTTGAAGGGGTTGTTCTGTTTTCGCCTGGACATATTATCCCCCACTCCCGGTTGGAAAAAAATCGAATCTCCTCCTAGCCCAGACAGATTTGAAGATTCCCCTAAGCAATCCAGCTGTATTCCGTAAAGGGACTCCCTTCCGAGTACAACAATAACACTTAAATTATTGAAAATAAATACCAAATACCAGTTGATCAAAATGGTCTACCCAGGCAGAGATGAACACAGCTTACACCATTGGTGAGAGTCGGGGTCATTTAAATGAATACAAAACAAATAGCCTAAACAAAAAAAATAAAAGCACAAATGGCCTGGATACAATCTGATTCACTTCAATTTAAAACACTCTCCAGTCGATCTAGATATATTTTTCAAATGATAGAAACTGCGATTAGGGTCCTATCCAACCCGGACTGGGATGTTATTTGCTCAGCAGCCCCGAGCAGCTACAATCCTGCGTTGCTGTAGCTTTGCCAATGCACTGCAACGATACCTTGGCACAGCTTCTTCTTCTTCGGTTATAATGAAGTTCGCACATTTTGTTTGCGCATGCCGCCATCTACTGTGCGGTAGTGTGTGGTCGATCATGTACATTTTTGTGATACAAAAAAAAGGGTTGGGGGGAATAAATAAAAATGAACCACCAACTAACCCTACACCCATTTTTTTTTTAAATCACCACCCCATTCCACTACTTTGACCCTAACTGACCCTACACCAGGATCCCATGACTAAACCAGAATGTGAACAGGGGAAAACTTCCATCAAATAGTTTGACAGCTTGGGAGGACAGGACCTACACTACTGGTGCCAGCAGTGGGAAACCCATGATTTCTCTGGCCTTTGATGGAAGTTTTCCCCTGTTCACATTCTGGTTTGTACATGGGATACTATATTTTCTGGAAAATATAGTGCCTCCAAGTATGGGAGTGTACTATTGCTTCTGCCAAGCGGTCTGGACCTCTATGGCACATGTAGTAGTGTGCTCGCTAGTCTGAAACCTGGTGACGCTGGTTCAAACACCCATCCAGTTGTTCCTATTCAATCTATGTACAGTATATTTTCAGATGGCAGAAATAAATGTATACTTCATTTTTGTTTAAAGAATCTACGATGAAGCCCATGTCCTGATTGAACTTAGTGCGGAATTGTCAGTAAAGTACACTAGATGGAGCCCACACACCTCACAAAATGACAAATGTCATAACATTACATGTTGACGTCATCACTGTCCGCCACGAGGTGAGGTGTGCGAACCGCAGCACGACGTTGAAAGACAATATTACTCATCCGCACATTTCGGACACATCTAAATACAACAAAATAAGATACAACAAATAGCTACCTAGCTAGGTAGAACACCAGCCAAGCAAAATAATCAGACTGTTGCGTGATATATTACCAATACTCGAAGCGTGCATTAATATTTCTAAACGTCTCACAAGTGCAGCTAGAAAGGCAGGCATATGCTAGCTAATGGGTTATTTAGCTAGCTACTACTAGCTATAGCATTATTGCAGTGGTAAAATAAACATGTTCGTATAACCAAAATGCTTACATACATACCAGCAACCCATGTTACTCACTCAAATATCACATAGCAGTGTCGAGGCAGGTGGATTTGCTAGCTAATTGAGAGTTCTGTAAATAATTTGCGCGTTCGCCTGTTTGAGGTCTTCATTCCTTTCTCGTTCTACAAACGTTGAAGTTTTGTTTTTTTCGGTGTAACCCTCCGCCTGCGGTAGAAGTGCTGAGGCTAGGAGAGCCACCATTTTGAATGTCTGGTCTGTTCCTCCCTCCGTCGCAAATAGAGAAGATTCCAGCTATTTTCTGGTATCAATACGGCTAGTGAGTATAACTTTATACAACTATGTCAGTTAAACAGAGTTGTTTATTTTGATAATAGCTGAAAAAATCAGCACGACTTTGTATTAAACCTTGGTGACAATAATCCATGTTGGCGCTACATGATCGGAAGTGAGGCTGCGCTAACCACCCAGTGTACCGGGGGGTTGTCTGTCAGAGAAGCGTTAGCCTGGTGTCGGCTAGCTGGTATGCTTACCTGATATGTACTTGTGCGATCTTTAACCTTAAATCTGTTTTTATACTGAACTTTTACTTGCCTACACGCCTTCAATGTATTTCAACATTGCATTTGGTTATTTGCTGTGTAACTGAAACGAGATGTCCGGTAGGGCAAGGTAACTAACGTTATCTAGTTGTTAGTTAGCTAATCCTACTAGCTAGCTAACCTGCTAGCTAAGTCAGTGCGATGAAGGCCTCTTCGTGATTGCGTAGCTAGCTAGCTAGCTAGCTCTAGCTATGCTCTGTATGTCCACTTGCTAAAAGGGTTTACTTATGTCTGAGAAATTAGAAAGCTGTAATTGTGCCATGCTCGCCCTGAAATGGCCTCTGCTCGGACGTTAGATTGCTAACTTGTTAGTGCCAATGCTAACTAGTGGTAACGTGACAATGCATAATATATTTGACAGGTGTGGTTAAATGTTCGTAAACTTTTGTGTTCAAGCTAACCACCCTACCCAGCTAACGCGTTACTAGCTAGCCAGCTACTCGGTATGCGGAATGTAGCTATATACCGACCATTGGTACTGACGTGTACGTTTACCTAGCTCTCTACTTCAGCTAGCCAATTATGTTAGCTAAGTAGCTAGCTAACGTTAACTTAGCTAGAGCAATACCATGATGTGTTCAAGTTGAACTGTAACGTATACCCACGCTTCAAATAAGGTGTGTGTTATACCTAGCTTGGGTGTAAATGTTTCTACGTGGTTGCAATGAAGTCAAGCTTACTAACGTTACTTAAGCTAGCAACTATAGTATTGTTGCCACTTAACGTTAACTAGCGAACTAGTTAGCTACAATACTCACATACTGGTTGTGATTATTAGGCTAGTTATGTGCCATTACAGCCATTGGGTTGTTTTATTTGAGCTTGCTGCAAGTTCTTAAAATATTTGTATCTTTTTGAATTGTGATTTCCTAGTTCCATTTTGTCACCTCTTCTGTCAGTCGATTCTCCTGAAGTCAACATCAGTGTCATATACTCAAAGACTTGCTTTTTTTCATTGCATGTTCTTTGTATTTGCATTAAACCAGCTGACAAGTGCCCATGTTTGTACCTGCATTTTCAGCCAATTCAATGAAAGCTTTCTGTCTACAGTACACATATTGGTAGGCCAATACTTGGCTAAACCATGTAGGTCCAATGTTTTGTATAAATGTTCTGTCATACCACTTGCAGAATAGTTTTTTTGTTGGAATGGAGGTAGCATCCTGTTGTATCTCTATCTTTTCATTCAGACTCAATCATGGACACTCTTACTGACAGTTGTGGCTGCTTTGTGTGATTGTCTCTAGCTTCTTGCCCTTTGTGTGCTGTTGTTTGTGCCCAATTATGTTTGTACCATGTTTTGTGCTGTTATGTTGTGTTGTCGCAGGTCTCTTTATGTAGTGTTGTGATGCGTGTTTTGTCCTTATATTATACATATTTTTAATCCAAGGCCCCTGTCCCCGTAGGTTGTCTTTTGGTAGGTCGTCATTGTAAATAAGAATTTGTTCTTAACTGACTTACCTAGTAAAATAAAAACACAACCAATTAAATATCTCAGTGAGAGCTTGGCTGAGCAGTGACAGCAAAATGAGTGGCAAAGAGAACAATATGCTGAGATATTGTGTTGAAAGGAGCGGTCCCTCTACAATGGTGGCTTCAGAATTATTTCTGTAGCTTAATGAACTTCATCTGCACAACTTTGGTTAAGGGGGAAGTAAATTGTGGCACATACTCCAGTTCCTGTATTATTGAATAGTGTCGGGGTTCTCAATTGGAAAGAGCCTCATTGATGGTGTGCGTTGATTCTGGACATTGGAAATTGTCCCCAGTGGACTCTTCCGTGTGTTGAGGTTGTTTTCTCTTGCCACTGGTTGCTAGGCTCTGCAGGCTTGTGTATCTTCCAGAGTCTCAGGAGAGGAATGGGCAATTCCATTCACACAGGAAATCTGCCACAGTTGGTGTCAGATATGATCCCTTCTGTGGCTATATGAGGGTGTTGATATAAATCAATATATCATTATTATGTCTTCCTTTATGCCCATTTTGTTCCCAAAGCAGTCTTAAATAACATGATCAAATGCATCAGTATGCATGTGGAGGACAATAGCCTAATTCAACTGGAACAGGAATAAGTTCAGGTGAGTTTGAGATTCTCCCCCTCTAATTGATCAGGATAATGCCTCACGTCAGTCATTCCATTTGACAGAAATGTTTTTGGCTTGTTGGCTGTTCAAGCTCCTGTGAAATATAGCGGGGCTAAAATCTGTAGCGTGGCCACCCAGCCAAACAGTACTGTTTTTGTCCTGGGAGAGTAAGGCTGAGCAAAACTGATGTTGGTGAGTGTGTCTGGTGGTTGCTGCTCAACAGTTCAGCATGTGCAAACTTTCTCCACCTATAGTCTTCCTAATCCACTTATTGTGTTCAACCTGTCCTCTGTCGTGACCAAACGTGTCTTTTGTGCCAGCTTTTAGGGACATAATAAAGAAAATATTGTGTCTTACATGTTGTAATTAATAAAATAATGTGTGCTTATAAAAGTTATTGCAACATTGTAGTAGAACAGACATTTCATAAGTCTTTGTTAGTCTAGCAGAGACTGGATTTTCCATATTTGTTGTGTGCGCACACTTAGGAGCACATAGGCTGATTGGGGCCTTTGGTTACTTGTCAAAGGAAATATAAGCTTTTGTTTTGCTCGAGTCATTAAGCCTAGGTGACAGGCCTGAATGTGTTATGATTCATGCATTAAAACAGATTCCTGGACTATAGGGTGTGAATTACTTGTTGCAGTTAATTGTACTTTCTTGTTCTATCTGGGAGTGACGGAGGTTGCTAATGCGTTGTGCCTAAGAAGAACACTTCTTAGCCATGACGTTTTACCATGGGTTCTCATCTATGCTGCCCAGTTTCTGTTTGAATGTTAATGGAAGGGAGTCCACCTGCTCTTCTGGAATGTGCACTGACCTTCTGTTGCACTTTGATCACAGTGAATTCTTACATTATCAACATACTGGCTTGTGCAACTATGCTCCTTTCTCTGTACCTTCCTTGATCTATTTAACTTCCTCCAGACTCCACGGTAGGGCTGGGCGATATGGCCTAAAAATCTTATATATATTTTTTTTTTCTTCTTAAACATATGGATATTCACAATGTGTACATTATATGACAAAGTATGTGGACAACTGCTCGTCAAACATCTAATTTCAAAATCATGGGCATTAATATGGAGTTGGTCCCCCTTTTGCTGCTGTAACATCTTCCACTCTTCTGGGAAGGCTTTCTACTAGATTTGTGAGGTTGGGCAATTAGGCCTGTCTCGTCGGTGGCATTCCAATTCATTCCAAAGGTGTTCGATGGGGTTGAGGTTCGGGCTCTCTGCAGGCCAGTCAAGTTCTTCCACATTGATCTCGATAAACCTTTGCTGTATGGACCTTGCTTTGTGCACGGGGCCATTGTGATAAAACAGGACAGGGCCTTCCCCAAACTGTTGCCACAAAATTTGAAGCACAGAATCGTCTAGAATGTCACTGTATGTTGTAGCTTTAAGATTTCCCTTCACTGGAACTAGGGGTGTATAGCCAAATCCTTTATTTTGAACAACCATTTAAAAAAATCTAAATATGCTTTTGTTATACAATTAAAGGTCAAACAGTCAGCGATAATCTAATGAATTGAGGACTTGTGAAGTTCTACCAAGGCTAAATTCTAAGCCTTCCATGACCATAAAACCCATATTTTATAACAACAATAGTTTAACCTGCTTTTTTGCCATCACTAAAGTGGCTTTCAGGTCTATGAAAATGCCATTAAAAGAATAAATAAATTAAATTGAATAGTAATCATGTATATAATGTACAATTCAAGTTAGGAGTTTACAGACTTTTAGGTTGGAGTCATGAAAACTCGTTTTTTCAACCACTCCACAAATTTCTTGTTAACAAACTATAGTTTCGGCAAGTCTGTTAGGGCATCTATTTTGTGCATGACACAAGTCATTTTTCTGACTTTTGTTTACAGACCGATTATTAAACTTATAATTCACAATTCCAGTGGGTCAGAAGTGTACATACACTAAGTTGACTGCCTTTTAAACAGCTTGGAAAATTCCAGAAAATTATGTCATGGCTTTAGAAGCTCCTGATAGGCTAATTGACATAATTTGAGTGAATTGGAAGTGTACCTGTGGATGTATTTCAAGGCCTACCTTCAAACTCAGTGCCTCTTTGCTTGACATCATGGGGAAAATCAAAAGAAATCAGCCAAGACCTCAGAAATAAAATTGTAGACCTCCACAAGTCTGGTTCATCCTTGGGAGCAATTTCCAAATGTCTGAAGGTACCACTTTCATCTGTACAAACAATAGTACGCAAGTATAAACCCCATGGGACCACGCAGCCGTCATACCGCTCAGGAAGGAAACACGTTCTGTCTCCTAGAGATGAATGTACTTTGATGCGAAATGGGCAAATCAATCCCAGAACAACAGCAAAGAACCCTGTGAAGATGCTGGAGGAAACGGGTGCGGAAGTATCTATATCCACAGTAAAACTAATCCTATATCGACATATCTTGAAAAGGCTGCTCAGCAAGGAAGAAGCCACTGCTCTAAAACCGCCATTAAAAAAAAAACACCTACGGTTTGCACATTGGGGAAAAAGTTCATACTTTTTGGAGAAATGAGGTCTAGAGGTCGACCGATTTTAAATGGAATGGCCGATTTCAAATTTTCATGACAATTGGTAGTCGGCATTTTTGGACACCGATCATGGCCGATTACATTGCACTCCACGAGGAGACTGCATGACAGGCTGACTACCTGTTATGTGAGTGCAGCAAGGAGCCACGGTAAGGTGCTAGCTAGCATTAAACGTATCTTATAAAAAACAAGCAAACTTAACATAATCACTAGTTAACTACACCTGGTTGATGATATTACTTGTTTATTTAGCTTGTCCTGCGCTGCAAATAATCGATGCAGTGCCTGTTAATTTATCATTGAATCATAGCCTACTTCGCCAAACGGGTGATTTAACAAGCGCATTTGTGAAAAAAGCTTGGTCGTTGCACCAATGTGTACCTAACAATGACAGCCAACTTGGCCAAACGGGGGATGATTTAACAAAAGCGCATTCGCGAGAGAAAAAAAGCATAATCGTTGCACGAATGTACCTAACCGTAAACATCAATGCCCTTTCTTAAAATCAATACACAGAAGTATATATTTTTAAACCTGCATATTTAGTTAAAAGAAATTAATGTTAGCAGGCAATATTAACTAGGGAAATTTCATCACTTCTCTTGCATTTATTGCACGCAGGGTCAGGGTATATGCAACAGTTTGGGTCGCCTGGCTCGTGGTGAACTAATTTGCCAGAATTTTAAGTAATTATGACATACCATTGAGGTTATGCAATGTCACAGGATTATTTAGACTTATGGATGCCACCCGTTTAGATATAATACATCAATAAAATCCATGCTTTATTAAGTTAAAATAAGTGTTAATTCAGTATTGTTGTAATTGTCATTATTACAAATCAATTTTTAAAAATCGGCTGATTATTCGATCTCTGCTTTTTTTGGTCTTCCAATAATCGGTATCAGCGTTGAAAAATCATAATCGGTCGACCTCTACTCTATACCATACAAAATTTGTGGGCAGAACTGAAAAAGCGTGTGAGCAAGGAGGCCTACAAACTTGACTCAGTTACACCAGCTCTGTCAGGAGGAATGGGCCAAAACCCACTTTATTGAGGGAAGGGTTAGGGTTAAAACATTTGACCCAAGTTAAACAATTTAAAGGCAATGCTACCAAATACTAATTGAGTGTATGTAAGCTTCTGACTCACTTGGACTGTGATGAAAGAAATAAGTTTAAATAAATAATTGTGTACTATTATTCTGACATTTCACATTCTTAAAATAAAGTGGTGATCCTGACTGACCTAAGTCGTGGAATTTTTACTTGGATTAAACGTCAGCAATTGTGAAACTGAGTTTAAATGTATTTGACTAAGGTGTATGTAAACCATGGACCTTTACTGTACATGCAAATGAATTTGATCGCCCAGCCTTACGCCACGGTGCGGCTAACTTGACCTGAAATTTTTCTCAGCTGTGTGTGTGTGTGTGTGTGTGTGTGTGTGTGTGTACAACTATAGTACCTGACAATTTTTATTAGGTACACCACCCTGTTCCTGAAACTGGATCGATCCTACAGACAGTGAGTCATGTGGCCGTGACTTCCTATGTAAAGGAGGCATTCAGTTACTGTTCGATTGAATGTTAGAATGGGCAAAACAATTGACTTTAGCAACATTGAGCATTGTGTGATCAACGGTGCCAGGTGGGCCCGATCCAGTATCCAGAAATGGTTATCCTCCTGGGCTTTTCACACACGGTAGTGTCTCATTGTGACAAACAAAAAAACATCCAGTCAGCGGCAGCCCTGTGGGGGAAAACCTCTTGTTGATGAGGTCGAAGGAGAACGACAATCATGCAAGCTAGCAGGTGGGCCACAAACGGACAAATAGCAGTGCAGCACAACAGTGGTATTCAGAACAGCATCTCGGAAAGCAGTAACATTTCAGTTTACTTGAGTGTCCTGCAGTCCCCAGACCTCAACCCAATAGAGCATCTTTGGGGAGATTTTGAACTGGCTGTTCGCAGCATGACTGGACCGTCGTCCAATCTGCAGCGTCTGCGTGATGCCATCGCGTTAGCATGGACCAACATCCCTGTGGAACGTTTGACACCTTGTCGAATACCTCAAATAATTCAGGCTGTTCTAGAATAAACTGTCCGGTGAAAGTAAATTAATTATCTAAGACGTGCCAAATTGAGGTTATATCCAGCTCAGAGCTCCCGCTATGCATTTTGGTTTTCTAAGTGGCTAGATGTCAAGATCAAGCTCCTTGGTTACAGCAGGGACAAACAATCCCCTCCTGGATTAAGATCCATGTTGCCTAAAACATTTTTTTAAATAGAAATAGCAGCACTTGTGTGCACTCAAAGTAATACTGTATACCGTGGTTTGGAAAAAGTCTTTGATGTGATGATAATATAACTGGTGTTATTAATTGGATTGTCTGTTCTCTGTTGGACCTTTTTGTGTGTACAACACCAGCCTTTATATTTTCCCTAGTTCTAAGAGAGCCTCTTCTCTGTCCATTTAGCAAGTGCATTATTTTTTTCAGCAACCGCATCAGCTCTGAGGTGGCTTGATGAAGAAAATGGCTATGTTCAGCAATTAATTACTGTCGTCCCTCTTGCTGTAACGGCTCAATTATGCTATCCATGCTAACCGATACGAGCCATGCATCTTTTGAGATGGGAAGTCATAAAGCACCTCTTCTCCACACGCAGGAGCCAGCGGTAATAACTTACTCTCTTTGTTCCTGGCATAGTGGCGCGTGATGGATCCCCTGTTGTGGTGGTGGTGCATTTACACACACCCCTCTCACCAGGCCCTTCACTGCAATAAACAAGGCCTCCTCCAGACCCACTGCTGGTGCCAGGCCCTTGACCTTGTTCTGCCCACTCCAGCCTGCCCAGGGTTTCTCTTACAGCCTCTGTCACTCTGCTGTAGTACTGTAAGTGTACACTTCCTGAATGCACTACAATAGAGGGTAGGCTGCAGTGTTCATTGCTTTAACTCAGGTGTTGAAAGTCAAATGTGTCAGTGCTATAGGGGTTTCTAAAAGCAGGAAGTAGAGTTTGTTTAGCACACCCAAGGACATTGTGCCTTTGGAATGCCGAGATCTGTTGGTCTCTTGTCGTACGAATCACTTTCTTTGATTTGGCGTCTGTGTTTCATGTGCAGTTATTACACATTCATATTTTCCCCTTCCACGGTCTCTCATTGTGACAGTTTGTATTACTACTTTCTTTTTTACTGAATCTTTAAGGCCAAAAGCCTATTGAGCAATTTTGTCTCGCTGTTTCCGGATTGCTCTCACTAGCAGACAGTTCATGAAGGATTGTGATGCTCATGCACCATTTACCTAACTAATTCCTGCAGGTTTTAAACGTAGAGTTTCTAAACCCAGAGGCGCAACATCGTGAGACTTCAGGAATGCTTGCAAAACGGACCAAACAGACCAGGCGGTGGTTTGAAAATTCAATGAGCGAAGTGAATCTTCCTTGGTTGTTAATTTTCTCGAAGTCTAAAGGCAACCTAGATTCTAGTAAATTTCTTAAGTAGTTGAACATGTTGTTACTCCAATCTCGTGAAAGTAAAAAAACTGACAGCTTTTTCATTTTCGTCAAACTACTTTTATATCGAAGGGGTGACTTTGAATTGACGGCCTGCACATGCGCAGTTCGGCGCGAGATGACTGTTAGACCCGACGACGCATTTCTGCTCATGAGCTTAGCTAGCCAAATTTTTCATGACATCACCTACAAGTGTGATCGGTGATTTCTATAGGCTAAAACTGCTTCTCCAATCTTCATACTGTACTCTTGACTTACAGTCTAGGTCTCATTTACCTGTTTGTATATTTGATCCTCTGAAATGGGCATGAGACTAATTTAGTCAACTAGTGCACAGATCCAACATGCGGGCTGCTTCTTGACCAGAGGTCACTGGATTGTGGTAGTGTGCACATACAGACTAGGTGGTCAATGCGCAGGACAAGCAACTTGCTGTACCTTGCCGGCCTCTGAGACCACAGGCTTTGGGACGACCAATGTGAACTCGATTGATGGTGAGTGTTAGAACACACAGGAAGTCTACTTATCAAATAGGAAGTAGTACAGTGTATTTGTCATCTTGCCGCCTACCTATAAAAACAAATCAAATCCCTCTATCTCTGAGTCGGACACATACCATTAATGGGGTGAGAGATTATATGCTTGTCTAATAATTTAATACTGAATGCATCCTCTCATGGAGCAGCGTTCTTGTTAGAATGGGAGTACATTAGTAACATCGTAGAGGCACGGTCCTGTTAGTTCTCTTGTGTTTGTCAGGTCTGTACCTGGCTGATGTTTTACAACTGGGGCACTGTGCTCCTGTTATTATTCCTCTGTGTGGCTGCATGTTAATACTGGAGAATGTAATCTCACCTCCAAGCATGTGCCCCTTCAATATTTAATCACCCTCCACTGGTTTGAAACCTTAGTGCTCTCTTCACAAGCTTCTGAGCAAGGCATTCTCCATTTACTCGTCACATTTTGAGGCTGTACTCACAGAACAATGCTAATTTGCTATTCAAATATTTATAATCACATATGCTGCCAAAAATACCATTACAAGAGTATGCTTCTATCTTATAGAATGAGTGAGCACCCATGGCTTCCTAATGATAACTATATAATGAGCTAGACAGAAGTGGTGGTCAGGTGATTTTACTAGCCCCCCAGCTACTTGCACGTTAACTCAGAAATGCATGAAGACAGACGCTCTGTGGACCCACATCGGCCCAGGCATTCATGTTAATGGATTTGTCTGTAGTAACGCCATAAGCAATACACATGTTTGAGAAACAAAGTTACTGATCTTATTGTCATTTTTTTCCATACTTTCAAAATGACATAGGTCTACTTTCATCTACTGGTTGTCAGATTAGAATGTGACTTTGCAGTATGGCCCTTGTTTAAAAAAAAATAAAAAGCCACCTGTGCCAACATGTTTAGTTTCTCTGTGTTTTCCAGAGGATGCCAGCGCCGATCAGACTGCGGGAGCTGATCCGGACCATCCGGACGGCTCGGACCCAGGCAGAGGAGCGTGAGATGATCCAGAAAGAGTGTGCTGCCATACGCTCGTCCTTCAGAGAGGAAGACAACACTTACCGCTGTAGAAATGTGGCTAAGCTACTCTACATGCACATGCTGGGCTACCCAGCGCACTTTGGGCAGGTATGTTTAAAAATAACACTATGTTCTTAATTTATTAACCAACATCTGTGAGTGTCTTGTTTCTGGCAGTGAATGTGTCTCTTGCTGAAGAGAGCAGTTTTGTGAACGGATTAATACGGCTCAGTGTTAAACACCATAGTGCCCTCAAAGCTCATCACAAAGCTAAGGAGTCTAGATCTAAACGCCTCCCTCTGCAACTGGATCCCGGACTTCTTGACGGCCCACCCACAGGTGGCAATGGTAGGGAACAAAACATCCGCCACACTGATCTTCAACAAGGGGGCCCTTCAGGGGTGCGTGCTCAGTCCCCTCCTGTGCTCCCTGTTCACTCATGACTGCATGGCCAGGCACGACTCCAACACCATCATCAATTTTGCCGATGACACAACAGTGGTCACCAACAACGATGAGACAGCCTATAGGGAGGAGGTCCGAGACCTGCTTGTGTGGTGCCAGGACAACAACCTCTCCCTTAACGTGATCAAGACAAATTGTGGACTACAGGAAAAGGAGGACCGAACAAGCCCCCATTCTCATCGACAGGGCTGTAGTGGAACAGGTTGAGCGCTTGAAGTTCCTTGGTGTCCACATCACCAACAAGCTATCATCGTCCAAACACACTAAGGCAGTCGTGAAGAGGGCACAACAAAGCCTTTTCCCCTCAGGAGACTGAAAAGATTTGGCATGGGTCCTCAGATCCTCAAAAGGTTCTACAGCCGCACCATCGAGAGCATCCAGACGGGTTGCATCACTGCCTGGTGTGGCAACTGCTCGGTCTCCGACCGCAAGGCACTACAGAGGGTAGTGCGTACGGCCCAGTACATCACTGGGGCCAAGCTTCCTGCCATCCAGGACCTCTATACCAGGTGGTGTCAGAGGAAGGCCCTAAAAATTGTCCCAAGACTCCAGTCACCCTAGTCATAGACTGTTCTCTCTACCACATGGCAAGCGGTACCGGAGCTCCAAGTCGAGGTCATAAAGGCTTTTTAACAGCTTCTACCCCCAAGCCATAAGACTCCTGAACAGTTAATCAAAGGGCTACCCAGACCCCTCTTTTACTCTGCTGCTACTCTCTGTTTATAATCTATGCATAGTCACTTTAACTCTACCTACATGTACATATTACCTCGACTAACCGGTGCTCCCACACATTGACTCTGTACCGGAACCCCCTGTATATTGGCGCGCTTGTTATTTTACTGCTGCCGTTTAATCATTTGTTACTTTTATTTTACATTTTCTACTTAATGCTTTTAGGGGAAAAATAAAAACTTGTTGGTTAAGGGCATGTAAGTAAGCATTTCACTGTTGTATTTGGCGCATGTGACGTTCAAATTTATTTGAATTTTGTTTTCCAGCTTGAGTGCCTGAAGTTGATTGCGTCCCAGAAGTTCACTGACAAGCGGATAGGGTACCTGGGAGCCATGCTACTGTTGGACGAGAGGCAGGACGTCCATCTACTAATGACAAACTGCATCAAGAAGTAAGGCAGGCCAGAACCGCATTGGCTACATACAATTATTTGTAGTGTAGAGATGAGAGCTGTGCTGCAGGAGGTGGTGATGTGCACCAATGGCAGTATTCTGTTACTGCGAGAATTGTTACTCATGAGTGGTGCTCACATCAGCAGCGTGCGCTTCTGATGTTGGATATGGAAACAGCCCCATAACCTGCCGGATCAGCTGTTGCGTCTTTTTCTCGATCTCTTGCTCTCGTGCACATTTTTCTTCTTTCCTGTCTCCCCTGCTCCTTCGTCGTCCCTTTTACCCACCTCTCCCTGTCTATCTTATATTTTCTTCTCTCCGTCTTTCCTCTTTCTCTTCTACATCTCAGCGCCATCCTATATCTCTGATCTGTTATCTCCCTGTGAACGGAGACACAGCCACATTCCAAAGTCTAAGTTGAAAATGAACGGAGACCGGGCATTTGCCATTTAGACCCTTAGACTTTGGAATGGTCTGCCAGAGATCAAGCTTTCAGATTCAGTGCCTATTTTTAAATCCCTGTTGAAGACACACATTAATAAAGATGCTTTTAATGTATGATTTTGAATTAGTTCTCTTTTTTTAATTCTCCTTCCCCCAGTCTTTTTCTTTGCTAGTACTTTTATTTTATGATGTGAAGCTCTTACTTTATACACTATATAAAGTTATTATTATCTGCTATCCACTCATTCTTCCTCAGTGATCTGAATCACAGCACACAGTATGTCCAGGGCCTGGCCTTGTGCACCCTGGGCTGCATGGGCTCCTCGGAGATGTGTCGAGACCTGGCTGGAGAGGTGGAGAAGCTGCTCAAAACATCCAATTCCTACCTGAGGAAAAAGGTACCTAATTCTCACCTAATCCCACATTCACTCTTTACAAAGTAGTGTTAGTCAGGTGATTAGTTTGATGTGTGTCAGCAGACCTGCCAACCTGCACACAATTTGAGGTCAAAGTATGCTGGTATGAAAAACTACCCTAAAATACGCTTCTATTGGTATAACCGTCTGAAGTTGGAGCTGAGCCAATCAGGACTTTGGCGAGGATAAAACATCTCTAGCTCTCCACTCCGGCACGCCCCCTGTAGTCGTAGTAGTCTACTAATTTCCTCCCTCGAGCGGAATGGCAGCTCTCCACTTTGTCCGTTGATACCACTGATGTGTGAGGAATAAGTGTAGGGAAAATGGATAATTAACTATTTGGTGAATACATTTTCCAAAATTGTATGTGTTAATCAAACACGTGACCACCATTATTTCGTAGTTAGCTCCTTCCGCCATTAAGACTAATGTGTTAAGTCAACAGACATGGCAGAGAGAGCTGTTCTGCTAATACTGTCCTTCACAGAAAGTTATATTAGACTGTGTTAAGATTAGTACGCCTATGTTGATTTAATCAGTTGTTGATCTGGCCTCTTGATCCAGCTGTATGTCAACAGTAGGTAATGTTGTGATAATAATCAGTTGTTGATCTGGCCTCTTGATCCAGCTGTATGTCAACAGTAGGTAATGTTGTGATAATAATCAGTTGTTGATCTGGCCTCTTGATCCAGCTGTATGTCAACAGTAGGTAATGTTGTGATAGTAATCAGTTCACCAATGACAAGGCATGTTGATTGATGGTAGCCTAGTAGTCAGACCTTGATGGATGAGGTCAGGGATGGAGATCTGAAACAAACTGATATAGGCCTAGTTCAGTTGTTTCATATTCCAAACAGCCTACAGTAAGCTAAACCACTATATTCCATCCTGTAATTGAATTATTCTAAATGTTCTCCCCAAACAAAATTAAGGATCCAGTTTGTTTTTACTAGACTATCCACACACCTATTAATTTTAATAATAAAAATTAACCAAAATGTAACCTAGAAAAATTTGAGTGTCATTGAGATCACCAATTTCATTAATTTCTCTCTCACTCAAACGTTTTAGAACATCTACTGATTCCTATTTTTACTATTTTCTACATTGTAGAATAATAGTGAAGACATCAAAACTAAACAAATCTAAATATATTTGATATTCTTCAAATAGCCTTCCTTTGCCTTGATGACAGCTTTGCACACTCCTGGCATTCCATTAGGTAGTCACCTGGAATACATTTCAATTAGATGTGCCTTAAGTTAATTTGTGGAATTCCTTTCTTTCCTTGATGCGTTTTGAGCCGATCAGTTATGTTGTGATAAGGTATGGTTGGTATACAGAAGATAGGCAAATGCACTTTACCATATAGGGCTATGATTTGAGCAGTGTGGGTGCTGCACGTGCACCGTCGTGGGATCCGGGGGTGCCGCCACGCTAAAGCCGTAGTCATAAAACTGATTTAAAGTTGGCAGGTCTGCGCTTGCACGTCATAGTTGAGGACTTTGAAAACATTTAGAATTTTCTCCCCAGGCGGCGTTGTGTGCAGTCCACGTCATCAGGAAGGTCCCAGAGCTGATGGAGATGTTCCTCCCAGCCACAAAGAACCTGCTGAGTGAGAAGAACCACGGTGAGACAACCGGGGGCTGGGGGCAACTGTGTCCTGCACAGAGAGCATTGGGTTTGGTCACTCACAGGTAAAATGAAGATTCTGGTGCCCTCTATACAGTTGAAATGTCCTTCAGTGACTAGAGTTGGATTAATGACTGTGTCCTGATGAGCTGTGGAGCTGCTGCGTCCTTCACAGTTTTAAATTGATCACCTCAGGTGTTTTCACTAGACACTGATGGTTGTCATAGTACAATGGCTGATGTTCTGACAGCTTTATAAAGAGGTGCTCTTGTCAGAACCAGTGTTATCACTTCACATATGTTTCTAAACAAGTTTGATAGATGAAGTTGCCCCTAGAAATTGTATGGTCAGTTTTGTGTTTTCCCCTCAATGGTCAAGGTAAGGATTTGGTGAGTTGATGCTAGATATATACCTGTAGTTGTTTTTTTGTAGTGCTAAAATAGGGCTTAATGGCATTAAACTGGAACTTACTAAGAGTGAGAATCCAGACTATAAACCACCACAACGGAACCAGCAAACAGCTTCCCCCATAGACTGTTCCTTATTTTAGTAACAATGCTGTGACATTGCAAAAACGTTCACTCACAGGGAATTGGCAAGGAAATTTGTGCAAATTTGTTAACTACTACGGTTCACCAGGGATGCTGTTTTCAAACTAGTTTCTCTTTGTCTCCTTAAGGTGTTCTCCACACTTCTGTTGTCCTCCTCACTGAAATGTGTGAAAGAAGTCCTGACATGCTCTTACACTTCAGAAAGGTATGGATAGCCACCATCTAATTAGAGAAATTACTACTATCAAGAGTTTTTGGGTTACAGCGCAAGTCTTCAGGGAGTTAATTAAGCATTTGTCCTTAGCTCACTCTACATTTCATTCTCCCTTAGTATTCATTTTCCTTTCACTATGACTGTTTTGGATATACTTCAAACATATCTTGCACTTTGAATCCTTGGATTACATTTTCCCTTAAGGTTTGCTCTACATTCATAGTAGGCCTATGTCTCAGTCGTATCTCCTTGCCTCGCTTATTTCCTCGCTGTATCTCTAGTGGCTCTGTACCTCTTTCCCTTAACAGCCATAACAACCTTGAGCCAGTCTCCCACCCCTCATGTTCATGATCAGAACATGACTTTGAGCTCTCTAAAAGTGAATCTTCCCTAACATCTACCTCGTATTTTTTCTGTCATTTGTCTTTGTTACAATTCCTGCATTGTGTTAGAATGAGAAGGTAAGAGTACATTCTGGTTTCATAGCTGGTGCATGCTGTAACTAGTAATCACTTCACATGGTCACCGTAGATGTAATCAAATCTATGTTCCGTCAAGTTCCCTTTTGTCTTTTTGATTTCTTTGACTTTTACAGCGGTCATATGCTGGTGTTCTCTTTTGATATCATGACAGGATTTTTAAAATGTTCCTTAGACATCTCTCACTATTGTCAATGTGTCATCATTAACCTAACGTGTAACTCATTTGATCACCCACCGTATGTTGAAAACAACATGATGGGTCTGTTTTCAATTGATCACCTCTGGTGTTTTCACTAGACACTGATGGTTTTATGTTTGTTAAAAGGGAGGTATGTGTCTTTATACGTACAAATATATATTTCAGAAAATTTGCACCAATGTGAATATATTTGTCTATGAATACTCTTGCCTAGCATTCCTGTTAAGAATTAGGATGAGGGTTCTATTTCATCCAGGTGTGATTGAATGTGACATCACAGTTCGATTAGCTTTTCAAAACTCAACATCCTAACCGAATGTTTTCATACAATCAATGTTGTCTTGATTACCATAACCCAGAAATGTAAGTTACATTGATGATTAAATCAAGAGAATGTAAAGAATAACTGCACATTCTACACAATAATTTGTCCAGTTATTTCAGTAACAAGGTAGGACACCAATTCCTCAGAAATAAAGACCTTGACCCTTGATGGCACCCCTCTCCTGTTGTTGGTCTTTTGTAGTTGGTTCCACAGCTAGTGAGAATCCTGAAGAACCTGATCATGTCTGGATACTCTCCTGAGCATGATGTGTCTGGCATCAGTGACCCCTTCCTGCAGGTGAGAACTTTGACCTTGTGTTTCGTGCCAATCATTTGATCTTCTGTAACAAACTTGGCTAGGCCAGTCAGTGATGCCCCTTGACCTCATTGCAGGTGCGGATATTGAGACTATTGCGGATTCTGGGCAGGAGTGATGACGACTCAAGTGAAGCAATGAATGACATTCTTGCACAGGTGAGAAGAGAGGTTATACTCTAGTGACACCCCATCCTGTGAACGGGACCGTTTTCATCATCTTACACTAATTAGCATAATGCAACGGACATAAATCTTCCTATTCATGAAAATCAAGAGTGAAATATATTGGAACACAGCTTAGCCTTTTGTTAATCACCCTGTCATCTCAGATTTTCAAAATATGCTTTACAGCCAACGCTAGACAAGCATTTGTGTATGTTTTATAATAGCCTAGCATAGCATTATGCCTTGCTAGCAGCAAGCAACCTTGTCACGGAAATCAGAAAAGCAATCAAATTAAATCGTTTACCTTTGAACTTCGGATGTTTTCACTCACGACTCCCAGGTAGATAGCCAAAGTTCATTTTTTCCCAAAATATTATTTTTGTAGGCGAAACAGCTCTGTTTGTTCTTCATGTTTGGCTGAGAAATCGCCTGGAAATTGCGGTCACCACAATGCCAATTTTTTTTTTTTTTTCAAATTAGCTCCATAATATCAACAGAAACATGGCAAACGTTGTTTAGAATCCATCCTCAAGGTGTTTTTCTAATATCTTTTCAATAATATATCCGTCGGGACAATTCCTTTTTCTCTAGGACCGATTGGAGTAATGGCTACCTCTGCACTTTACGTGAGAATCTCTCTCGGAGCCACCATGTGACCACTTACGCAATGTGCCCCCATACGGCTATTCTTCAACAGAAATGCGTAAAACTACGTCACAATGCTGTAGACACCTTGGGGAATACATAGAAAGCGTAAGCTCGTTGATGGTACATTCACAGCCATATAGGGAGTCATTGGAACGCAACGCTTTCAAAACCTGGGGCACTTCCGGATGAGAGTTTTCTCAGGCTTTCGCTTGCAACATCAGTTCTGTTATACTCACAGACAATATCTTTACAGTTTTGGAAACGTTAGTGTTTTCTATCGAAAGCTGTCAATTATATGTATATTCTAGCATATTTTCCTGACAAAATATCCCGTTTAAAACAGGAATGTTTTTTTTCCTCCAAAAATGACAATACTGCCCCTAGAGTTCCAAGAGTACTCGAGGCTTACTGCCCTAGAGATATGACTAATCAGACTAATGGTTTCTTCGCCCTTGTAGGTGGCAACCAACACAGAGACCAGTAAAAATGTAGGAAATGCAATCCTCTATGAGACAGTACTGACCATAATGGACATCAAATCAGAAAGTGGATTGAGGGTGTTGGCCATCAACATACTGGGACGCTTCCTTCTCAACAATGACAAAAATATTAGGTAACACACTTGGGGAACTAATTCACTGAATGATCTGAACATAGGTCATCATAGTCCCAGTTAATATAACACTTAATGTGACTTTCTGTCCACCCTCAAGATATGTGGCACTGACGTCCCTACTGAAGACTGTACAGACGGACCACAATGCAGTGCAGAGGCATCGGAGCACCATTGTGGACTGTCTAAAAGACTTGGATGTGTCCATCAAGAGGTGAGACCTACACCTAAATGAGGAGAACATGAGTGACATACAGTATAGACTTTAGTACATAACACACTAGTACAACACTTTGCTCGTCACTGTACATGCATATCTGCACAAGATATGGGTCAGAAGATGTAGAGATTTCCTTGTCTTATCGTCCTCTCATTCTCCTCGCTAGGCGTGCGATGGAGCTGAGCTTCGCCCTGGTGAATGGGAACAACATCCGAGGCATGATGAAGGAGCTGCTCTACTTCCTGGACTCCTGTGACCCAGAATTCAAAGCGGACTGTGCATCTGGAGTCTTCCTGGCTGCAGAGAAGTAAGGCTCATGGGTGTGGTCCAGTTAGGAAGAGCTGTAGAGATCAGGCTTTGCCAATCTGAAGGCTCTTGCTTGTTCCATAGCAACATTAAGCAGTTGCACCATGTGAAACCGTTCTCAACATTATCCCGGCTTGTAGGTCTTTACCACCTCATTCTTTTTGTATTGGCCGTTGCTCAGCAGTTGTAGTAGTGGTTCGAGAAGTAATAGAAGGATTAGTAGTGATTGCATGAGGCCATGGCAGCAGTAGTTTTTGCATGTGGGCTGTTCACACAGATCCTGACTGTATGCCTCAGTTTACTTGCATTAGGAATGTAGGCTTCGAGAATAGATTACAGCCAGTGGCCTCGTGCACCTCCAATGATTTAACTATTGTTTCTGCAACCTCCGGTTAATGTGTGTGGCTTACTTACTAAAATGCTGTATGATGATAAATGAGTGATCCATCGTCAGAACATGACATTGTTGATACCATATTTTCTGACAGCAGGCCAATTGTTTTTCAGTTCCTGGTTATATGATCCTCTGCTCAGTGTAATGCAGAGGTGACTGATGTGTGTTCTGTTTCACAGGTATGCGCCTTCAAAAAGATGGCACATTGACACCATCATGAGAGTCCTGACAACGGTATATGTATAATTTCATCAAATACTTTTCTTTGCACAGACGATGGTGAAATAAGTCATTATGCTTGACTGTTGAGTGACGAATCCTTGAGTGATCCATCGACTGAACTACAAATGATGATCTCATCATATCTGACAACCGCTGCTATTTTTTACCATGGTGACCCAAGTCCCTTGGTTTCTTGTCTTGAAAGTGACTTATACAAAATGATCATCTACCTCATTGTCCATTTTGAGACTGGTTTCTGTTAACACCTGTTTGTGTCCAGGCGGGGAGCTATGTCCGAGACGACTCTGTCCCCAACCTCATCCAGCTCATCACCAACAGTGTGGAGATGCATGCCTACACGGTGCAGAGACTCTACAAAGCCCTGCTGGATGACATCTCACAGGTCCGAGGCATCTCTGGTCACACACACGTCTTGTATGATAAGAGGAAAACGCACATTGAAACAGCCCAGTAACCAGACAAATAAGAGGAACCTGACAAAGAACATGTTGATTGAAACGTTTTTGGATCACTAAAGATCACATTTGGAAGTAGCAAACAGTGTGCTGATGTTTCCCTTCCTCTCTGATGAGGACTGGTTACAGTGAATCTGATCTATTAGTGTTTGTCTCCCATAGCAACCACTGGTCCAGGTGTCATCCTGGTGTATAGGGGAGTATGGAGACCTGCTGGTATCTGGACAGTGTGAGGAGGAGGAGCCCATCCAGGTAGACCTCCTGATGCACTCGATCACCTCAACTATTTCATCTAGAACGTTACATACAACACATCTATGTGCACTGCCGACCTCAAGAAGTCGAAATGTATATTTTTTTCTCCCCCTTTGCTTGCAACAGGTGACAGAGGATGAAGTCCTGGATGTTTTGGAAGGTCTTCTTGTGTCCAACTTGTCCACCCCTGTAACCCGTGGTTACTCCCTCACTGCCATCATGAAGCTGTCTACTCGCTTCAGCAGTGTCAAGTAAGTCCATCTGTGTTGAGCAGAGAGAATATCCAACAGCTTATGATGATTTTTATCCCTTAACTTTGAAATGAATGGGATGGCATGACGCACACTCAAGGTTAACATTTGTGTCTTAAAATCTTCAGCCGAATCAAGAAGGTGGTGTCAATATACGGCAGCAGCATCGACGTGGAGCTGCAACAGAGAGCTGTGGAGTACAATGCACTTTTCAAGAAATATGATCACATGAGGTGAGTATGCCTCCAAATGTATTCCCATTCATTACAAGCACTTTTCTGTAGAAATGATTGGTGCTTCTCCTTGTCAAGGAAATTTACCTCTCTTATTCTCTTACTCTCTGAAGGCCTGCCTTACTAGAGCGAATGCCCATCATGGAGAAAACAGCCTCCAATGGCCCTACAGAGATTGTGCAGACCAATGGGGAGACAGAGCCCTCGGTGCCTGACACAAAACACCCGCCCCTAGTCACCCAGCCAGCCAACCAGGTGAGGGCAAGGTCACATGACAAATCTGTATTTACCATTGATGGGAGGTTTTCTGTCACAGACGATGTGTTGCTGAATCAATTAAAAGTCATTTCCATTTGAGCTGACATGCAGCAGCTTTTACCGTGAATGCAATCTTTGCTGATGCGTGAATAAAATATTAAAAATGTATATTGAGCTGTAGCTCAGATCTTCAGCGATACAAATTGAATTGAGCACTTAAGCTCTTTAAAACGCACATGCACGTACACTCACACACATTCTTTAAGTTTAGATTTCTATTCATGTGGTGAAAGTCCACAAATCAGTGAGTCTGCTAATGCTTTTACACACTGTTCAAACGAGGACCCCTGCTGGTAGGAAAATTAAACTGCTGGGCATATCAATCTACAGATTAATATGAAGCAGTCTACATTTTCCTTTGTAGAGTTCTGATTTGAGTTACAAAATATTTGACCATCTGTCATGTTTTAAGACAAAGTATAAATGAGATGTTATTCAGAGCACTGTTGTTTTTGTCCAAATCCTCCCTGTTTTACAGGTTCAATCTTCATGTGCTTTATTATTTGGTTTCTCTTCTGTTCCAGGCTAATGACTTGTTAGACCTGCTGGGAGGTAATGATGTGGTGCCTGTGATCCAAACCACCCTGCCCACCAAGCCTGCCTCGGCTGGAGGAGAGCTGCTCGACCTATTGGGGGACCTCTCACTGTCTAGTAGGACCAGTCTCTCTCTCTCTCTCTTTTCTTTCTCTCACTCACTCACTCACTTTCACTTTCTTTCTCTCTAGCCCCAAGCACAGGTGGACCAACGTTGGTCAGGGCAACTAGATTGGTTTCTTTTCTTTCATTGCAGTGTCTCACTGTTCACCACCTATTCTCTCTGTCACCCTGCCTGCACCTTCCTTCATATAGAAACCGCCACATCCTGCTTGACTTCAGGAATCAACTTGTCTTGTGAACAATCACCAGTGGTATCACTATGTCTTTGTGGTGCCCTATTTTAACCCCCTGTGTTGTTGTCCCCCTACCTAGGTGGTCCAGCTCCTGCCCCCTCTGTGCCCATCTCCCAGCCCCCCTTCCTCCTGGATGGCCTCTCCTCACAGCCCCTGTTTAATGATATTTCAGCAGGTGAGAGCTAGCACTTATCAGTGAAGCTTTCAAATTTCTAATTTGATCCAAAGCCAACCACTCTCCCATGTTGTTCAGCAAGTAGAGTACTGTGTCATTATGTATCCCTTTTAAAACAATGTGACCTTGTACAGGTTTCTATGTTTTTTTGTGGGTTATCATGTTTGGTACTACGTTTTCACTCTGAATTGTATTGACTTGTGCGTTCTTGTCTTTAGCTATTCCCCCCATGACAGCGTATAGCAAGAATGGCCTGAAAATAGAGTTCACCTTTGAGAGGGCCAATCCGAACCCGAACATAGCAGTCATCACTATCCACGCCACCAACACCACCGAGGCTGACATGACAGAGTTTGTTTTCCAGGCTGCAGTTCCAAAGGTGAGCCATGACTGGACAGTCACATTTGTATAACTATGTAATATTAAGAAAAATATGTGTGGTTCTATGATTGACCTCTGTAGCATTGTACAGCTTAGTCAAAGTTGGGAATATGCAGGCGTATGTCCTACGAAGCAGACATGGCAGGAGCAGTCTTTTACGCTCTGTGTCCCTCTCCTTCAGACATTCCAGCTGCAGCTCTTGTCCCCTAGCAGTAATATTGTCCCAGCACTCAACCAGGGAAGCGTCACACAGGTCATCAGAGTTCTCAACCCACAGAAGGTATGAGATGTTCCTGTCTGTCCTCATCTTCCTCACATTCTTATTTAGTTTCCTGATCTATTGGTGCGATCAGAGGAATTTAGTGCAGAGGGCTCCTATAGAGTTCAGCTCTACATTGAGTAGTTCATATTGCTTTAATAAACATGTCTTATGATTTACAGCAACAACTCCGCATGAGGGTCAAGCTGACGTACACCCACAAAGGCTCACCTGTCCAAGATCTGGCCGAGGTCAACAACTTCCCTCCTCAGTCCTGGCAATGATGACCGTGCCCTCTCGCGCTTAAAGACCCCGCCAAGGGAACTATGGGAAAGATTCTCTGACATCACTGCAGACTGCTGCCCTGGGGTTGCATGGGAAGCAGCGGAATGTCAAACACAAAAAAACAATGGTATGAAGACCATGATGACGACAACCACAACAACGACAGCAATGACGATAGGCATCACCAGAAATATGTGAAAACATATTCATTTACTAACCCTTCTTTTCCTTGATTGGTTTCACCTCAATCTGTCTGCTTTGCAGTTGCCACTATTTCCATCTCCTCGCCCTCTTAATGCACGTACGCACACATTGCACTCTCTGTGGTATGCCCACCCCTCTAAGCCACCATAGAAAAGAGCTGTTGACAATGAGCACTTGATTAAGCAGTCTGTTTTTTCTTTTGTTTCATGTTTTTAATCTTACAGGAATTTAACATGGGTATATATATATTTTTTTGTACCTATTTTCAAGTCTGAATGAGGTGCAACTTAATTAACTCTATGAAATTTGCACACTGTCCATTCACCACTTTCCCGAATTGGGTTTGTAAACTTGGAGTACTTTGGCTCTCAGTATTTTATCTAGTTTGTTCTCCAAAGTGACTATAACACCTTCTATTATAAAGATCTCCAGCTCTATGCTTCAAATGCAAGGTCTTCGCGTTGCAATACAAAGGTTAATCTCTCATGAACAGATTCTGGGTATAAACCGAAGAATCTGTTGGGATGGAATGCGTAGAATCAGTTTTCGTCACTGATTATTTGGATGTATCAGGATTGGTCGAAGGCGGTGCTTAAACTTTTAACTGATTCGCTTGTGTGGGGAAATTGGTGGAAGTGGGGAGCTTTGGTTAAGGGTTTCCTTTTGCAAGGGTGGAGACTTCGCAAACTGCAACTCCCAATTTCTAATACGTGTGGACTCACAACTACATCACGCAGCTGACCAAATTATGCCAGATTTTAGTCCTGCGTTAAAGATTATACAAACATTCACATTATGACTTTTCCCAGTTGTACCTGGTCTGCTCTTTTACATCCATTAACTTTGGCAGCAGAAAGATTTTAAAGACGCAGAGCACTCATTCATTTTGGGGTTAACTTAATTTGACCCTCCATCTCATGAGTGATTTAAAAGGCAAAAGATGTGTGGAGTCATTTTGAATTACATCAGTTTTCTCTGTTGAAATCAGTTTGAGAGTTGTTTGAATCCCATTCACCTTGGTTTTGCCAGAGAGTCCTCTCAGCAGGGTTGAGATACTGTAAATGGCTAAAGTGCATATTTCGAAAGCTGGAGTGTATTTGTTTGTCATGGGCTGGCTAACACAGAGTATGGTTCCATTTTCTTTAGTTTGGTCAGCAGTGTGGTAGCCATAGCATGGCGCATCTTGTAAAAGTTTATTTTCTGAGGTGGAATCTAGAGGATGGACATTTCTACTTTGTTTGACTGCCCTGTATAGCACCGTTTCCCCCACCTAGATGGGCACTATTTACAGTTTCTTCCATCAATCTTGTTAAATTCAACGGTTATTTGCTTAGATCAAGCTGAGGTTATTGAAGCAATATGGATATCGAATATCAGTGCAGGTCTGAGACGCATCTTAGTTCATGGAAAATCCTTAAACATAGTTTCATTGAATACATTAACTTTGGAAGTACTGAATCTTCCATGCATCTGAACAAACAACCGGAAATGTAAGATTTACAGCTTTGGGTCGTCAAAATATCTCTATTAACCTGGCTGGACATAGCCAGCCTAGAGACGACATGTACATTAAGTCTATTTTGAATGTAGTTATATGCACTGAATGCTTTTTCTTTGCAGGCTTTTTCTGTGGCTGTCTTCTCTGAGGGCGCTGGCCATTTTGTTGGCACTATTTTTGTGGTAGTATGATTATTTGTATTTTTTTGCAGTGATTTGTCTTAAACATTATTGTCTGATATCAAAATGATGTGCCTTTTGACATAACTAGATGGGAAGTCCCTAAACTGGTCTCATCTGATCTGTGTGACGAGGGTTTGTGTGTCAGGGAGTGCTTATTGTGGGTTATATCCTGACTAGAGAGCAGGCAAGACAGACAGACAGGCTGGATGGAAGGTAGGAGTCGAAGAAGAATGTGCCCTTTTTATTTTATTGACATCTCACACTGAGTTTCTAGCATTTAGAGTGGAAATGATGTAGTCTGACATCAGTGTAGCTTGGTGTGATTCCTTGGCTGTCATACTTCTCCAAATCAGAATCCCGACCAAGCTGTCGGAAACATTAACCTGAATACCTCACAATGTTTTCTCTTCCTGTTAACTATCAACAGCACAGTACCTGGAGAGCTGTATTTAGTCTTCTGTATGATCTGCAATCAAGTGGGCACCTGTAGGACATCTCATTACTAACTCGCTTCGCTGCCCCATGATGCTGTATGTGTTCAGACCGTCAGATGTTCAATCACACTATATGCTTATTGATATTCACTATGCTACACTATCAAACTTTTGTGACCAAATCGGAGATGCTATTGGCGTTGGAAATATTTTTGAGCAATGATATGTGTATATGGAGAAAATGATCTTCATTCTATTAGTCATCTTTTTTCTGTTGTTGACTAAATGCTATTTTGGGTTTTTCTGTATATATTGAGGGCTTTTAAGGTTAGTCAAATATCCTTTCTTTCATCCCTTTTTATTTTTAGATACCAACCATTTTCTAAGACTTCCAATTACTCACGGTGTATATTGTCTTAATAGGTCTTAGTCTAAAATATGGTCTAAAGAAAAGACTTCCCTATTTCATCAGTCATCACAAAATATATATAATCGGCTGCCTGTACATTGTATATTATTGTAAAACGAAACAACACAGAAGATGATCAAATGAAATAAAACCCCATTTGAAGACTTACACAAATTAGCTAAGGACTATAATTGTATACATGTAAAAAAAGAATCATCTTGAAACGATGCAAATGAGCTGCATCCACTTCATAAGTTTGGATGCATCTTTTTTTCCTGCAGATTTTAGTGGGTGATTAGGCTGCTATTGGTTTTTATACATGTCCTCTTAAGGTTTGGTTGGGCAGAACTGGTGTTGTCTGTGAGGGATGTACTGTACTACTGAGAGGTCTGTGAGCTGAACACAGTGCTGCACAGTGACCGAGGTGGCACCGTGTCGGTATCCGTGGTCCTCTAAAAGGCCTAATCTATTTTCATATGCCCCTTAAGAGGAGTAGGCCTCTTGCTAAGAGGCTGTAACGCCTCCCTTGGCCTGTAATGTGCTTTATCGTTTTTTTCTCTCCCCAGCAAAAGTAATTGGAGAAAATTAATGTTGTCAGTCATGCTAGCTAATTAAATAACGGATGACCTACCTACAGTGCACATGGTCCTTCTAAGAGAGCGATTCTCATTGTTGGCCCCCTTTAAGTCTCATTCTGTTTTTCTCCAGTCCTATAGATTCTCTCCCCATTCATCTGGCATTTCACCTCCCCACGTTAATTGTCTTGGATTTCAGAGACGTGAGAATGGGCCCAGAGTTTCTCTGAAGTGTTGAGTGAGGTCTTTTTTTTTACCCTTGTGATGCTGTTGCACGTACCTTTTATTGTAAGATGGGGATTGAATATCCTGAGTATTCTCAGGCTATGAGAAGTTAAATCTGTGTGGTGGATATGGTTCATTAAGTCGTAAGGCCTTGTCCCCTCGTGTGGTTGACAGATACAATGTGCTCTTGGCTGCCTGTCATCATCCAATCTTCCTGGGTCTGTTCATCGCTCCTGATGACTGCATTAAGGAACCCGTCTTATGGACTGGTTTGTACGGCTCAAAGAGAGCAGAGAATAGGCCTGGTTCTGTTACAGGGACCGGGCCGGCGGGGCAGTTTAAGTTCAGGCTCTCTTAGAGGAAATATGATCCTTTCTATTTATTGAAATCCAATTAAAAAATCAGGACTGAAGTGTGAGGCTGATCTCTCTGCTGTGTGTATGGCCTTTGTGTCTACATTCTTTTCAGGAGACCTGTGATCTTAATGCAGTGCTGCTTAACCTGTTCTTGTGATATGAGACAACTAGAACACTGAGCTGAAGCTGCATGTTAGCTGTGCTGTGAGCTCATTTCCACAAGGGGGAGCTGGTCAGGATAGAAGGCTGTAGGGAAGGGAAAGATCTTATTCTTGTACCTTGGGTTGAATGTTGTTTTTATCGGTTCGATTCCATCAATCATGTTTGACCAGTTAATACTTTTAAGGATCCAGTACCCCCATATAGTTTTAAATGAGAAATGCATATGAAGGTGAAATCTCATTGGTTTGGACACTGCATCTGTAAAAAGGACATTTGTAAAGTCAAGAACCCTTCAGAGGTCTGAGCAGCTTTTGAAGCGTTTTGTTTGTCTAATCAGCCTGTGTGTGTGTGTGTGTGTGTGTGTGTGTGTGTGTGTGTGTGTGTAAAAATATGAGTGTGTTGGCATGTCTTGCTACAGTCACCTAGTAAGGACATGAAATTGGCTGCAAGGATTTTCATTCACAACTTCAGAGCTGCATGTGAGAACCAATGTAAATAGTGTCATTTCTACTCTAAGTAATCCTCTTTTTGAAATGCAAGAAAAGGTCCCATTTTTCAACAAATCCAACACACCACCTTGTTGGGTTGTACATTTGAAAATGTTTTTTTGTTTTGTTGGTGGTGGAAGGGGTTAAAAGTGCACACCACTCATTCAGATGTAATTGTTTTTTTACTTCTATATTTGGCCAGGTGAATTCTCCGTGTGTAAAGGGGTTTGAAGGCACATTTGACTTTAGCCACTATTATCCCGTTCCCTGTGAAATCATAAAGCGTCCATTGTACTTTTGAAAGAGAATCTGAATATGTAACCCTCAGATTTATCCCGACTATACGACAACATATCTGATTTGAGAAGGGTAGGAAAAAACATTTTTTGAAATTCCCTTTTCCAGACAGGTTTAACCTTTTGAACTGAATGAGTCCCATGTCTTCAAGGTGGGTGTGAATGGACTGAAAATATGAATAATGATGATGATGATTTAAAGCTGAGAAGGCTGTAAATTACATGGGATATTTTAGACTTATGCTGTGTATTATTGTCTTTTGGGTTGGAGGAAATGATGATCAAGAGTATAAATAAAAAGTCAAACAAAATTTTGACCGGACTCATTCATTTATCAACTCTTATACGCTGAACAAAGATAAACGCAACATGTAAAGTGTTGGTTTCATGAGATGAAATCATGTTTTGAGGGGGTGCAATTGGCATGCTGATTGCAGGAATGCCCACCAGCGCTGTTGTCAGAGAATTGAATGTTCATTTCTATACCATAAGCCAACGCTGTTTTAGAGAATTTGGCTGTATGTCCAACTGGCCTCACAACCACCGACCACATGTATGGCGTTGTGTGGGCAAGTGGTTTTCTGATTTCAACGTTGTGAACAGAATGCCCAATGGTGTGGTTATGGTATGGGCAGGCATAAGCTGCACACAACAAACTTTATCGATGACAATTTGAATGGACAGTCACTGACAAATCCTGAGGCCCATTGTCGTACCATTAATCCACCGCCATCACCTCATGTTTCAGCATGATAATGCACAGCCCCATGTCACAAGGATCTGTACACAATTCCTGGGAGCTGAAAATATCCCAGTTCTTCCATGGCCTGCATACTCACCAGACATGTCACCCATTGAGCATGTTTGGGATGCTCTGGATCAACATGTGCAACAGCGTGTTCCAATGTCCAGAAACTTATCACAGCCATTGAAGAGTGGGACAACATTCCACAGGTCACAATCAACAGCCTGATCAAATCTATGCGAAGGAGATGCTGCACTGCATGAGGCAAATAGTATCTGGTGTGACCAACTGGTTTTCTGATCCATGCCCCTATTTTTTTTTTTCCAAAGGTATCTGTGACCATATCTGTATTCCCAGTCATGTGAAATCCATAGATTAGGGTCTAATTTTTCAATTGGCATTCTTTTTATGAACTGTAACACTGCAAAATCATTGAAATTGTTGCACTTATATTTTTGTTCAGTATAGTTACAAAAATGGGGTTCACCTACATAACTGATTTAGAACAGGCCTACACAGACGTTTTCAGCTTAACATAGCCTGACATGTTTCAGTATACATAGGCTACTTGTCCTACTAAACTAGATTGAGTCACAGTGCGGTTGGAGCAGCGTACAAACAAGGAGAATGCCGATCGAAGTTTAACTGTTCCAGTATCTGTTTCCACGGGAGTAGTTTCTTAGGTCAGAGATTCTTGATTAGAATTTGAGGAACCTTAACAAGACCAAGCTGTTAAACGTGCCTCAGTGTGGGCTGGGAGTTGATTTTCTGTGAGCCTAACAAACTACAGTAGTGGAAGACGCCAAGTCATGGCAGTCAATCAACAGTGGTCCAGATGGAATAGAAGTGACAGGATTCTCTCATGCACCACTTTAACACACCTGTTTGCTTTTACAGTTGTGGTATGTTGATGTCTGCTGATGAACCCATTGGCTGAACATTGCTATAAGTTCAGTTCTCAAGAGGACAACTCAAGGGAGAAGTCATGAAGGAACATGCAAGTAGGAATGGTGCTTTCTTGAAAGATACAGTTGAAGTCAGAAGCTTACACTTTGGTTGGAGTTTCTCATTTTTCAACCACTCCACAAATTTCTTGTTAACAAACTGTAGTTTGGCAAGTCGGTTAGGACATGTCATTTTTCCAACAATTGTTTACAGACAGATTATTTCACTTAATTCACTATCACAATTTCACTGGGTCAGAAATGTACATACACTAAGTTGACTGTGCCTTTAGACAGCTTTGAAAATTCCAGAAAATTATGAAATGGTTTTAGAAGCTTCTGATAGGCTAATTGACATCATTCTAGTCAATTGGAGGTGTACCTGTGGATGTATTTCAAGGCCTACCTTTAAACTCAGTGCCTCTTTGCTTGACATCATGGGAAAATCAACAAGTCTGGTTCATCCTTGGGAGCAATTTCCAAACGCCTGAAGGTACCACGTTAATCTTTACCAATAATAATACGCAAGTATAAACACCATGGGACCACACAGCTGTCATACCGCTCAGGAAGGAGAAGTGTTCTGAGATGAATGTACTTTGATGTGAAAAGTCCCAGAACAACAGCAAATAACCATGTGAAGATGCTGGAGGAAACGGGTACAAAATTATCTATATCCACAGTTAAACGAGTCCAATATCGACATAACCTGAAAGGCCGCTCAGCAAGGAAGAAGCCACTGCTCCAAAACCGCCATAAAAAAGCCAGACTACGGTTTGCAACTGCACATGGGGACAAAGATTGGACTTTTTGGAGAAATGTCCTCTGGTCTGATGAAACAAAAATAGAACTGTTTGGCCTTAATGACCATTGTTATGTTTGGAGAAAAAAGGGGGAGTCTTGCAAGCCGAAGAACACCATCCCAACCGTGAAGCACAGGGGGGCAGCATCATGTTGTGGGGGTGCTTTGCTGCAGGAGGGACTGGTACGCTTCACAAAATCCCGTCCTATATAAAGCCTTGACAACAATATAACCTCCTGTTCCGAAGACGTGAGGACGACGGTCCGATGTTAGAATGGTTCAGTTAAGAACTACAGAACGAAGCCAACATCAGTGTGAGCTTTGGTTGCGAATGGTATGAACTTTGAACTCTTATTCTCTACCGAAGTGATACCTCCTAGCCGTTGAGTTAGCAACAGCCGTTCTAAAAGAGGGTTAGGAAGGAACAGACAGAGTATGCCGTCTACCACACAACGATGTTACTACAACATATTCAATTTACCAGTAGAGAAATTATTCAAAGGACTTGGTTTCGCAACACGGGCTTCCATCTACCACCAACCTACCGAAGGTTGAGAGTAAATATTTATTGCATTTTCCTTTTCCAAATGGGCGGTAATTTAGAATGCATAAGATACTGTATTTACGATAGAACAGCTTCGCCCCTTGTTCCTCAGTCTTCCCGCTCTTTCACTCAAACCCAGCCCCTTTTGTATAACCAGCTGTCATCTGTTCCACCCGCTAGGGACGTTTTCCTTTATGACGTAATTTGTAATCAAGTTATGATTTAAATATGTGTATGTGTAATTCTGTGTGATTTAGTTAGGTATTTAGTAAATAAATAATTAAACCCAATTTTGTATTGCTGATTCAACTTGTTAGCCAGAATTCATGCAGATAACCAAGAATTTACAACTTTCAGATGAGACTGAATTAAGATGAAGATTAATATTGACTGCTATTGATGTAAAATATTACTAGGTCTTTAAGAGTTTATTCGGAAGATAACAGCTCTATAAATATTATTTTGTGGTGACTGACTCTCGTTAATTACATTTACATGATTAGCTGAATCAGGTCATATTATTTTATAGAATAGCATGTCATCACTTAATCCGGCATAGCCAAAGACACAACAATGGCTCAAGGACAACAAAGTAAAGGTATTGGAGTGGCCATCACAAAGCCCTGACCTCAATCCCATAGAACATTTGTGGGCAGAACTGAAAAAGTGTGTGCGAGCAAGTAGGCCTTCAAACCTGGCTCAGTTACACCAGCTCTGTCAGGAGGAATGGGACAAAAATCACCCAACTTATTATGGGAAGCTTGTGGAAGGCTACCCAAAACATTTAACCCAAGTTAAACAATTTTAAAGGCAATGCTACCAAACACTAATTGAGTGTATGTAAACTTCTGACCCATTGGGAATGTGATGAAAGAAATAAAGCTGAAATAAATCATTCTCTCTACTATTATTCTGACATTTCACATTCTTAAAATAAAGTGGTGATCCTAACTGACCTAAAACAGGGAATTTTTACTTGGATTAAATGTCAAGAATTGTGAAGAACTGAGTTTAAATGTATTTGGCTAAGGTTTGTGTAAACCTCCGACTTCAACTGTGCTTGGTTGAATCTGCTCTGTTTCAGACCCACCCCCTATACTGCTTTTCCATGACCCTGAAGAGACATGAGTGCCTTGCTTACTTCTTATTCGCTCCACATTTATTTAACCTTTAACCTAATTTAACTACATAGCCCTAGCCTGCCTTGTTGAGAGATCCTGACATGCCTTTTTAACAGGGTATTTTGTCATTAACATACTTGTTCTAATTCAGACCATAATGAAATGGGATATTGGCTACTCTGATTCCCTATGAGGAATAATTTGATGAGTGCTTATGTATGTATGTATGTATGTATGTATGTATGTATGTATGTATGTATGTATGTATGTATGTATGTATGTATGTATGTATGTATGTATGTATGTATGTATGTATGTATGTGTGTGTGTGTGTAACATTTTTCAAAATGTAAGTATCAGACTCTAGGGCAGCAACAAGAAGCAGCCTACATTGAGTGAAATTAAAATGTCATGCATTAAATCAAAATCGCAAGACAGTTAATGCGGTAAAGCACACGTGTAATATGTGTATAGGAAACCTAATGAATAATTCAGTACGCCTCTACTCAGAAATGGGCAGTGCCTTATGAATAATATGTTACCCTGCCTCTCTAATGTTTATTGATAGTCCCAATCTGACAGCGGTGATATTCAGAGTCGTTATGGCGTCGCACCGAACGGGAATGGGATTTTTCAGTAGCTGCATGTATTGGAATTTACCAGTCATGTTCCAGGTTCTTTTGTAGTTAAATATACACATGCAAATGAAGGAAGAAGATAATATACCGGGAACGGTCAATGGCACCGTTATGGAGCGAAAAAAAGGTGGTGTCGAAGATAGCAGGGGGTTGTACGGACACACTGATCTACGAAGCGGGATCTAATCAAGCTGCAGGTCGTGGCGACCGCAATGGTACAGGAAACCGTGTCGGAACGGGGATACGCGTTCTAAAGGTAACTAATCAAGCAGGTCATATGTTTAGGTTTATCAAAATTCTGCAATCGCACATTTCCCGGTTCTAACAGGGCCGAAGTGCGTGTGAAATTATACTCACGCGTCATCCAGTTTGAGCATCATTGATGTTCTCTTCTATAGTGATAATTATGTTGGTTTTGAAAGTATAGCGTTCAGTGCAACAATGTGTCGAACCACATCGCCAGCATCCTTTCACTGTAGCTCTTTCTACATTGTAACAAACATTTGACTGAACTGTTACGGTAGGCAATCGTTCGAGATGTTGCTACATATTGTCGTGCTAAACTGTGAGTCTGACCTATTGATCAGAACACGTCAAATTACATGTTTGAACTTGCTGTTTATTGCTGAAAATGAATAGCATAACCTATTATGGATAGTGTAACATTTTGTAAACTTTTCAAAGTGTTTAGCTATTTAGGCAACATGTTTGTCATTGGATCAAATCCACTTTGAAATTCCTAAATAGCCTATGCAAAACCGAGTCAATGGGCTAGCGGACCACCGATAGGCCCCATCGAAATCTTGGACTGAGATTGTTCTGTAGCTTCGAGCCCTCAGTTAGCACGCACGATTGACAAGACATGTGATTAACTGTTTCCTTACTCATTCGTGTGCTCTTCTTCCGCCATTATGTCACTCATTAACCCATTAGGCGCAATTTACATAAAACATAATGGCTTGTGCCAATTATTACCATGCATAATCATTTAGAAAATACATTTCATAGGCTGACATGACCCTCAGCCATGCTTCTATGGATAGACTGCTTATCTCACCAATCTCTCATGTGATACTGTCATGGAGAAGGACACATTCCAGTTACAATTGCTCTAATAATAAATATCCAAAAGACAACTTCATTGGAAGGACCATTACATTTTATGTTCATTGAATCATGAATGGCTGCTGGTAGCCTTGTATTCAAGCAACCAATATTTACACCTATGAGTGGCGAGTTTAAACACATATCAGCGGCGGTTGGTGCCATTTTAAGATGAGGGAGGATGATCATTGTTTTAATGAGCTTGGCCTTATTTCTGTTACAGCATATTGAATGACTGCCATTGATATTCTATTCACACAGCTCAATGTAACATCGATAGGTTTAGGCTACTCCATGATACTCAAATATACCCTGACCCATAATGAGGTTGTTTAAACTAGCCTATGAATGAAAGTTTACAAGGCAGGTGCACATGTCAAGATACTGTCACCTTGATTACTAAAAAGTGACACATTCGAAACCGCCTTACAGAATCTGGCATACATTTAGCTGATCTAGGGTGTAGTCATTTGTCCAACAGTTGCAAATGAGAGTTTCTATTGGACAAATTCGGGTACAGTGCATTCTGAAAGTATCCAGACCCTTTGACTTGTTCCACATTTTGTTGCATTACAGCCTTATTCTAAAATTGAATAAATAGTTTATTTCCCTCAATCCACACACTACCCCATAATGACAAAGCAAAAACAGGTTTTTTTTTTGTATTTTGTGTGCAAATTTTTCAAAAATGTAAAAAATGGGGCTATTACATTTTCCGTAAGTATTCAGACCCTTTACTCTGTAAGTCCGGGCTCTGGCTGGCCCACTCCAGGACATCCAATCTGATGTCCTGAGCACTCTGGAGCAGGTTTTCATCAACGATCTCTCTGTACTTTGCTCTGTTCATCTTTCCCTCGGCCATGACTAGTCTCACAGTCCCTGCAGCTGAAAAACATTCCCACAGCATGATGCTGCCAACCACCATGCTTCACCGTAAGGATGGTATTGGCCAGGAGATGAGCGGTGCCTGGTTTCCTCCAAACTTGATGCCTGGCATTCAGGCCAAAGAGTTCAATCTTGGTTTCATCAGACTAAATAATCTTGTTTCTCATGGTCTGAGAGTCCTTTGGGTGCCTTTTTTGATAAACTCCAAGTGGGCTGTCATGTGCCTTTACCTAGCAGTTGCTTCTGTCTGGCCACTCTAATGTAAAGGCTTGTTTGGTGGAGTGCTGCTGAGATGGTTGACCTTCTGGAAGGTTCTCCCATCTTCACAGAGGAACTCTGGAGCTCTGTCATTGACCATTGGGTACTTGGTCACCTCTCTGACCAAGGCTCTTCTCCCCCGATTGCTCAGTTTGGCCGTGCAGCCAGCTCTAGGAACAGTCTACTCTAGGTGGTTCCAAACTTCCTCCATTTAAGAATGATGGAGGCCACTGTGTCCTTGGGGACCTTCAGTCCTGCAGAATTGTTTTTGTACCTTTCTCCAGATCTGTGCCTTGACACAATCCTGTCTTGGAGCTCTATGGACAATTCCTTGGACCACATGGCTTGGTTTTTGCTCTGACATGTATTGTCAACTGTGGGACATTATATAGACAGGTGATAAATTCATGATTTGGAAAGGCACACAAGTGGACTCCAATCAAGATGTAGAAATATCTCAAAGATGATCAATGGAAACAGGATGCACCTGAGCTCAATTTCAAGTCTCAGCAAAGGGTCTGAATGTTATGTAAAATATGGTATTTCTATTTTTAATTTTTAATACATTTACAAAAAATGATTGTTGTGATTTTTGGGGTGGTGTGTGTAGAGGCTGTATTTTAGAATAAGGCTGTAACATAACAAAATGTGTAAAGTCAAGTGGTCTGGATACTTAATGAATGCACTGTATGTTTATCCCTGTTTGACATCTCTGAACATTGTTTGTTAATTGATCTTCTGATTACTCTGAGTTGTTTGAGCTTCGTTTGACAGATATGATCTTTGCCCTTTCTGGCCTTGGACAGTTGTAGTGGCCATGGAATGAAATGACGGCAATGACTGTCTGGGCCAATGGTCAATGCTCAGGGTCGTGGCAGCCTCTGTGAATGAGTTTTCCCGTCTTGTTGACTCACACATAGAGACCTATGGTGTGTGACTTTGTTGCCTGTTGCCATTGACATGTGTGTGTTGTCATTGCACATAGTGAGGTTCTCTATTTTTGGGTGAGTGTGTGCATATGTTGCCTGTCACCCAGTGAGGTGTGTGTGTGTGTGTGTGTGTGTTGTCATTGCACATTGAGGCCTGTTCTGTGCGTCTTTGGCGCTGTTGTGCTGAATAGATGCAACTCGGGGCCCTGCTGTTTCCTCTGTTGTCTGTGTGTGTGCTGCGGTGCAGTGTGGATGCCAGCAACTGCCTCCCTGTGCCGGGCGGCTGTGGGGATGCACAGCATCGTGGGAGGATGACTTCATCAGTGTCTAACTAATGACCTGATGCCTGGCCACTAGACTCAAAAACCAGGGTCCAGTTCACACAGCACCGTCCTGGCTGTTCTTACCCTGTGTAAATATTTGTTCCGAGCTTCTCCAGATTTGAAAATAAGGCCAGTGATTCTGACACAGGCTACACATGTCATTCTGGGTTGGGCTCTCAGATTTAGCAAGGATCCCATTTTAAGGTCTAATCTGAACTTTCAGTTTTGCCAACCTGACAAATTGACTCAATTGAATTTGTCCTCTGGATGTGTTGGAACATGATGCAGCTTGAGATGTCTTGCAGCAACCTTGTTCTGAATAAAGGACGAGTTATCATTAACTACCGTAGAAGACCATTGTAAAGTACTCTTCTCTTACATGCCCAATACATTTACAGCGTATCGGTGGTGGCGGTCTCTTCATCTAATGTTTCTGTTTCTCCAGCGGAACATGAAGAGGAATGGGAGCAGAGGCTGTGTTACCAGGAAGACCCGCTTTGGATCGCGGGAGCGGGACTGGCTGAAGGGGGATGCCCAGCGGGGCTGTGTGTGTCTGTACGGGGGAACAGTTGACCCCCAGCCCCCAGCCTCGGGCCCACAGGCCTCCTCCACCCTCCAGGCAGACCTGCGGCTGGTGCTATGCTCCACCACTACCACGGTGGAGGAGCTGTGTGCCCAGAGAGAAGTAGAGGGACTATACCTGCAGCTCCATGGAGACCTGCTCAGGTAATACTCACCACCACAACTCTCCTCTCCCACTCACGTCTAGTACCACGGTGTTATGTTCACAACTCTCCTCTCCCACTCACGTCTAGTACCACGGCGTTATGTTCACAACTCTCCTCTCCCACTCACGTCTAGTACCACGGCGTTATGTTCACAACTCTCCTCTCCCACTCACGTCTAGTACCACGGTGTTATGTTCACAACTCTCCTCTCCCACTCACGTCTAGTACCACGGCGTTATGTTCACAACTCTCCTCTCCCACTCACGTCTAGTACCACGGCGTTATGTTCACAACTCTCCTCTCCCACTCACGTCTAGTACCACGGCGTTATGTTCACAACTCTCCTCTCCCACTCACGTAGTACCAGTCTCCTCTCCCACCACGGCGTTATGTTCACAACTCTCCTCTCCCACTCACGTCTAGTACCACGGCGTTATGTTCACAACTCTCCTCTCCCACTCACGTCTAGTACCACGGCGTTATGTTCACAACTCTCCTCTCCCACTCACGTCCAGTACCACGGTGTTATGTTCAACTCTCCTCTCCCACTGACGTGTACAACTCTCCAACTCTCCCACTCACGTCCAGTACCACGGCGTTATGTTCACAACTCTCCTCTCCCACTCACGTCTAGTACCACGGCGTTATGTTCACAACTCTCCTCTCCCACTCACGTCTAGTACCACGGCGTTATGTTCACAACTCTCCTCTCCCACTCACGTCTAGTACCACGGTGTTATGTTCACAACTCTTGAATATGTTAAAAAGATGGCATTCTCATAGTGTCATTGGTTCTATTTATTGCTAGACAGTGTTAAATTCCAAATCTAAGTAATCCCATTCATGTTCAATGTCACATCTTTGTGCTTTATTCACCTAGTCTCAAAGCCTGATCAGTCTCAAACCTTTTCATACTGTTGAAGCTTTGTTACCACATTCTGGCACTGCCAATTCCTCCATTCTATTTTTACACATTGTGTCAGGTTTGTACTCTGTTTTCTTGAGTGCTTATGAGAACTCTGCTGCCTGTATAGAACAGGAGCAGTCTCAAAGATCTAGACTTTGACTAACCTACACTACCGTTCAAAAGTTTGGGGTCACTTCGAAATGTCCCTGTTTTTGAAAGAAAAGCACTTTTTTTAATCCATTTAAAATAACATAAAATTGATCAGAAATACAGTACATTGTTGTAAATTACTATTGTAGCAGGAAACGGCTGATAAAAAAAAAAAAAACATTTTTATGGAATATCTATATAGGCGTACAGAGGCCCATTATCAGCAACCATCACTCCTGTGTTCCAATGGTACGTTGTGTTAGCTAATTCAAGTTTATAATTTTAAAAGGCTAATTGGTTATTAGAAAACCCTTTCGCAATTGTTTATATTTTATTATAATTTTTTATCAATTATGTTTATTGTATTTCTGATCAATTTGATGTTATTTTATTGGACATTTTTTTTAAATTTTCTTTCAAAAACAATGACATTTCGAAGACCATTCTCTTCCTCTATAGTGCGCAGTGAATTCTACTAGAAGAAAAGACTAAATGAGAATGACATCCTGGCATTTCAAAGCATAAAACATTTTTTTAAATGCATGCATTATAAAACTGCATTTTTTTGCATACCCAAAACACCTAATATTTAGAACACAAGTACGGGTATTCAGACAGTGACTTGACAGCTGTTTATGACAGCACTTTTCCAGAATAACTCGTCATGACGATGCCTCTGAGACAGGCTATAATCTGGTTACACCCACTTGCTCTCCTCTTGGTTTTTTGGTCAGGCAAGGGAATGCATTTTACTCCCGGTAAGACTATTTTTGGTTGAATGCTGAGCACTGCAGGATGCACTAAATGGGTCATGTTGTGCAGAAGAAAAATAACGCATAACATGACTTGAGTTTTGTAGTGAATTACACACCTTGTTGCAGGATGCGCTTTACCTCCCCCTATGATATTGATTTTTACCAGCTGGAGCCCTCTACCACCTGAATTACATTTCTATAATCTATTAATACAGCTGGAGCCCTCTACCACCTGAATTACATTTCTATAATCTATTAATACAGCTGGAGCCCTCTACCACCTGAATTACATTTCTATAATCTATTAATACAGCTGGAGCCCTCTACCACCTGAATTACATTTCTACATTCTATTAATACAGCTGGAGCCCTCTACCACCTGAATTACATTTCTACATTCTATTAATACAGCTGGAGCCCTCTACCACGTGAATTACATTTCTACATTCTATTAATACAGCTGGAGCCCTCTACCACCTGAATTACATTTCTACATTCTATTAATACAGCTGGATATGCACTGGCAGTTTAGCACTATGCTGGTAAAGTGCTTTTCTGAAAAGACTGGATCAGCACGGGCATGTCTCTTTCTTTTTTTGAGCCTGAAACCCTCTCAGGTTTGGTCCTGTAACCACCTAGGCTTCTCCTCTCTCCCCTTAAAGGGAACTCTGATCAAAGTCATTTCACATATAGGTGATACAATGTCCGATTTATCTCAGTAGTGCCATGTTGTCTCCTCCCACACCCTGAAGACTGTTGGATAACTGTGCTGCCTGGTGGAAATGTCAACACTGGGTAATTTCATGTACCCTCAGATTTGAGTAGTGTTTGTTGTATTCTTGTTATTACAATAGTTAGAGATTTTCCTGTACTTTTGTATACTTTTTAGTCAGTACTTCTGAAAGTAGCGCTCAGAAGCCAAAAATGGTCCCAGAAAATGTGTAGATATGTGCATCACGTTATTGCTCTCACTCTGCTGTGTGTGCATATTGCTAGCTGTCACTCAAAGGAACTTCAGCGAGGAACTTCAGCTCATTGGCTGGAACTCTACTTGTTAGGGGGCTGGCCATACGTGAGGGGAAATGTGGGGAAAATGGGGCTGCACAGCTTCCAGTAAAACCCCTTTCAAACTAGGGATTTGTATAGCAAATTGATGTAAAACAGTCATTCTACTCATAGATTATGCATGTATGAACTACACTTTGACACATCTAGCGCAAAGCGCTAGGTTTAAAATATATATTTATATTTCACCAAAGTTCTGGAGAATGTCTTAAGAGACATGTACACAACAAATTAAGGGAATGTATCTAGCCACCCAAATGAAGGAAAGGAGCATTTTGGTGTCTTTTGACACAGATTAAGTGACTAGATTAAGGAGCCTACTGTACTCATGGCCACGAGGGGAGTGGATTTGTGAATAAATGTACATGCTCTCAGAGCATGTGTGAATGGTCGACAGGCAGTCCTGTACAGACGGTCATCCCTCCGAGCCTGCCAGGATCTGTCTAAGTCCTGTGTGAGGTGCTGGGGCCACGACTGTGTGTGATCAGCAGACATGATCCTGATTGTTAGACCCCGCTGGCAGAGGGAGTGTGGCCTTGGGCAGAGAAATGTCACAGCAGCCACCAGACGCTGTGTCACCTCACCATCGCACTGGTGTGACAAGGGCTGTGGCTGGAAACTAGTCACTTCTGGCTTAGCATCATGGTAATCCTAAACTACAGTACATAGAGGACCTGCGCTGGGAGTTTGCTATCACAGGCGTACTGACTAGGGTGGGTCTCTTAGAATGTATGGAGTGAGGTGGGGAGGAGAGAGCCAATGATGACTTCTTCTAGAATGATAATGCGTTAGAATAAGTAACACAATCACACACTGTATGCCGCAAAGAGTTGCAAAATCTGAGGCTTATTGATTTACAGTACATTATGAGCTTCCATAGACAGTGGGTCATTGTGAAAAATACCCTCACAGATTTTGAGTGCATGGAGTCTTTAGTGGTTCTGTAGCAGATATCCTTGGTGTGTTCACATGTGGATCAGAGGTGTTATGTTGAAGGCGTGCCAGTGACAGGCTGGGGGTCACAGATTGCAGGCTCAGCAGACCTGTTTGATAGCAGCATGAGAGGCCCTTAACAGGATTAGCCATGGAATGAGATGAGGATTTCATTCGGGCAATAAGGCAGAGGACTCACACAGGGAGTTAAAAGAAAGCGGTTCCATCACCATACCATTCACACATTATTCAGATGAGCCATTGTTATTAGAGTGCATGTTGGTCATTAGCAGGTGCTTCATATGATTAATGATCTTCCTCCCTGTTCTTCCTCCATATCTGACTTTGAACTTAGGACCTGATACCGGTGCGGGGATAGTTTCTCTCTCTCCTTGATTGACATCCGGCACAGAGTTGGACTCTGTAAATGTTTTGATAGAGGAGCCTTGTCAATTCCCCGGTCTGAAAGTGAATCACCTGTGTCCAGCTCTGCTGATTGGCGTGACAGCTTTCCTCTGGACCTTACCTGTCATAACACAGGGAAGGATGGATTGGAATGTCTCTGCTTGCGTGTGAGTGTGTGTGTGCTTGCGTGCCAGAAATGGTGGATGAACTATGACCCTTTGGTTGGATTCCAAGTGTGGAGGCAACAATACGCAAATGATTTATGTGTAGAGGATAATATGTGTGCCTGTTAAGGGTATTGACTGTGATTGGCATATATCCTGATGGTTTCTATTTCTGTCCCTATAGGAGGCTGGACCCCTCTGAGCGCCCTCTCCAGATGGTGTATGACTACCTGGCTGCTATAGGCTACCAGGACCCTCTGCGGGTTCAGAGAGAGGCGGCCAACTCGGACCTCAGCTGCATGATCCGCTTCTACAGTGGTGAGTAGTGACCCAGGGGGCCTGTCTACGGCCATCTGCAGGCCATGATGGGCTCTCCTTCACTGGGCTCTGGCTGGGCTCAGCCAGCTCTGCTGGAACTAGGCCTGGAGCCCTGTCAATGGACCTGGCTCTACAGCTGATGGAGCGATCTAAACTGTCAGCTTCTGGGATGGGTCCTGTCGTTCTGATCCATAGCATGTGTGTGTCGGAGTGTTTGTGACGGTGTGTGTATTTTTCCACTACTCTCCCGGCTGCAGGGCTGTTAGCACTGCCCTGACTTAATGAAGTAGGCTTCACTCACCTGGATTGGGGTTTATTTTTGCATAATATTTTTATGCATATGGTACTCTTTCTAGTATTATCATGATTTGATAGGTAAGAAAATGATTCATATCTGTTAATATTGTATCTCTGTGTCTGGGTCTGCATACTGTCTGTCTGTTTGCAGGAGCCAAACAGCCTAGGCTTGTTGTACTTTAGCTTTCATACCGGCAGCAAAACACACCTCTGATCGTGCTGACAGATCTATCTGTCAGAGATTTTGGAGGAGCATTTTGTACTTATAAGAATTCATGTTTTCCACTTAAAGGATTATGCTTTCTCTGTCTGTGCCTCTCTACACGTGAGTGTAGACACTGTCCTAGCTTCAGTATTCAGCTAGTCTCAATTATTCTAGCACATTAAGAGGAATCAAACTGGTTTATCAGGGCCAGAGGGGTAAACTACGAAGCAAGCTAGATCTACTCTAAAGATAGCCAGCTTCAGTTAGCTTTCCATTCCAGCTCAGGCTTCATCCGTTCTACAACGGTGAATGTCCACCTGCGGCTAACTCTAGCACTTCTCTAGTTGAAAACGGAACCCTTCATTGAGACAATGCTGAAACGTCAATCCATGGGCAAGTCAGTACCACTTTTATTTTTGTCTTTATATATTTGGGCCTTTTGTCTCCCCAATTTCATGATATCAAATTGGTAGTTAGTCTTGTCCCAGCGCTGCAACTCCCGGACGAGAGAGAGGCGAAGTTCGAGAGCCATGCATCCTCCGAAAAACAACCCAGCCAAGCCGCACTGCTTCTTGACACACTGCTCGCTAAACCCGGAAGCCAGCCGTGCTAATGTGCTAATGTGTCGGAGGGAACACCGTACAGCTGGCAACCGAAGCCAGCGTGTATACGCCCTGCCCGCCACAAGGACTCGCTAGAGTGCAATGGGACAAGGACATCTGGCCGGCCAAGCCCTCCCCTAACCTGGACGCTGGGCGCTGCCTCATGGGTCTCCCGGGATCGAAACCTGGGCTGTAGTGACGCCTCTAGCTCTGCCACGCAGTGCCTAACACTGAACCCAAACCGGCTGTGAGCGTGTGCCATCGCGCCAAATTAATGCCATTGGTTCAGAGTTTGTGTTGATATTTTAACCTGCGTGTCGTGATCGCGTTTGGTGTAGGGGAACAAAATAAATTTATGCACAATGGCGCACGCTCGCAGCCGGTTTGGGTTCAGTGTTAGCCCTTGGCAACGCAGGCGCTTGTTGACGCGCGCAGTTATTGAATAACAGATTTCTAAATGTATTTTGCGACGCACGCGACGCGAGCGGTTTAGTCAGGGTATGAGACCCCTACGCCACTCGTGAGGTGCCCCGCATTTTAATTTGTGCCGAAATCAAAATGAATGAAAAGGTATCTTGCAAATTCAGCAGGCTATCATATAAACTAGACTTTTAGATGTGCAGTCTCTATTTTATTATTTTGGTGTGGTTATCAATGCACAAGCACCTTTTCCCTCCAATTATAAAATAGTTGTATTGGGTCATACAAAAGTTTTAACTGTGCATGAAGTTTCCAATGCATTTGTCATTACTAAATGTGTAATGTGATAGGTATTGTAACATTACTATTTTGAACAAAGAACACTTAATTTAATAAAATATTTAATCAGTTTGTCTTCCTCAAATTAACTGGATGATGATGCAATCTTTGCGAGAGGGCGGGAATCTGCTGTCATTGGTCCTCAACTCGCGGCTCAGACACTCAAGATCAATGTAGTTAACTCGTAGTTAGCCTGCCCGGTGCAGGTTAGATCTGAAGGATTTGTTGCCATAGAAATTCACCTGGCTAAAAGGTGAGCAATGTTTGTGGTACTGGTTATTACAAGTCCTCAAACTACATTTGTAGTTTTGGTGCTGAGGTGATGTCTGTTTTAAATAATGTTTCCATTGTTTGAACAGGGTTCTATTGTGGTTTGGGTTTCTACTACAACGGTTCAAACCCACATCCTCAAAATGAGGGCCCGTGAGTGGCCACCTTCTCTTCTGGGAAGGGGTTAAGTGACCGCTGCTGGTTCAGCCCAGTGAGGGATTTTTGTCAGACGCAACCCTGGGCGTGGGTAACATTCATTACTCTGAGGCCAGGACGCAGCCCAAACAGTCATACTTCAGGGCCCAGACTGACCATCCTTCTTCCCTGGGCCTGGCGCAGGTTAGCGTTTTTGTAATGGATCTTGTTCTTTAGGCAACTCTGTGGCTGTGCCAGCTAGTGACCACTGCAGAGTCATAAAATCTGATTTATAAACCAAACTGTAACCACACTGCTAACCTTAATGCCTAAACCAAACTATAAATGAAGACCAAAAGCACATTTTCGTTTCCTGAATGTTTACAATATAACCAATTTTGACTTAGGCCAGCTGCAAAGGGGAAATCGCTCAGTTTGAACTCTCTCAGGACAAGACTCATGACAATAAACGCCAACCTGCGGGCCTGGCTGGCAGCGTCACTGCTCTGTCACAGCCCCAACAGTAACTAACTATCCCTGAGTCACTGTGATGTATGGCACCAGATACAGGATGGATGTGGCTGGTTCATTTTAACACACTGGGACATGTATTTACAATGGTGTGATGTGTCCATATCATTGAGTCAGTCTCTCTCTCTCTCACACACCTCGAGTCTCACACTCCTCCCTCTTTGTGATCCTGGGTGGTAGAGGCAGGTATAATTATCCTCTTATCAGTCCTGATAGGCTTTGCTGTAAGGGGAAGAGGAGCGAGGACCTGATGTTCTGTAATGCCTCTCCTATTGATAACCAGGCCGGGGCTGAGACTGGCTGGTCCTAGCACTGTGCAGCGCTGAGTCAGTGTCACTGTCACTGTGTCTGATTGGCAGGGGCCGTGGCCACGCCCATGCTGTGGTGAGAATGACGGAGCGAGAGGGGAAGAAAGCGTGGCCACCATCTCTGGCCAGCATAGCCTTCTCACACTGTCACACACGGTGAAGGAGCCCCTCTCTTCCCATCCACTGACTGGACATGCTCAGGCATTTAAAAAAAAGTTATTTAACCTTTTATTTAACTAAGCAAGTCAGTTAAGAACAATTTCTTATTTACAATGACAACCCACTGTTCCTAGGCTAACTGCTTTGTTCGGGGGCAGAACGACAGATTTTTACCTTTTCAGCTCGGGGATTCAATATAGCAACCATTGGGCCAATATCCAAACTCTCTAACCACTAGGCTACCTGCCGTCCCATTCAGAATACCTCCCAGAGAAATCCTTTTCATTTAACCTTTATTTCTGAGCATACTCAGGCTGTTTCAGTGCATGTACTGTCACTACGTACTATAATACACTAAAACTATAGTTAAAGTGTATGTGCCTTGTTGTATTGAGAATAAAGCATGCCCCTCTTGTCTGTCTGGTTGATATTCTCCGTGCTGTAGCTCTGTTTGTCTGGCTGTCAGCTCTCCAGCACGTTGCAGGCCTCATTCTCAGTCACGGTGTGTAGGCTACAGTGGGAACAGAACAGCGCTGGTCTTTCCCCTGCTCGGCCCAGTCCTGTGAGAGCTGGCTGTGCTGTGCCGTGCCGTGGTGTTATTGAGCAGAGCAGGCCTGTGGCCCGGAGGTTGGCCAAGCCCTGGGAGAGAGATCCTTCACCTTTTATTAGCTGCTTGTGGGAAAACACAGGAGACACTGGCACCCTGGCATCCTAACTAGGCTAGCAGGGTGGCTGGATTGGATCAGATGAGGACTCATACAGAACTATGGTAAAGTGTCTCCACTTTCAACCCATACAGTCATGGGGTAACAAGTCTTTCCACCCACACATCTAAGGGGTTGTTAAAGAGCTCTCCACCCATACAGTGGTGATGAAATAGATGGGCTGTGTTAGTTGGAGAACTCCATAACAACCCTGTGCTGTACATATGTCTTTCTCAGGTGCCTGGCAGCCGTTGTCAGGGGTAACCGAACCTCCTGATTAAGCTGATGAGGGGATCTCTGCCGCAGCTGTAAACAGTACAGCTGTCATATGAAGGGTTTGTCAATATGTTCAAGCTTAATGAAGTCTTTTTAAACCCTTTCTGAGGCCTGCATAAAGGCTTCACAAATCAGTTATAAGCATATGTCATTCTATATAAAGGGTGGAATAAGGGTGATCAGTTGACACATGACAAAGCACCTCTTATCACCCTTAAATAGTTAAGCTTTATATGTAATAAAGTGTGTTGCTATTAAAGTGTGACCATGAATCCTGCATTAACTGGGCTTTGCTGTGCACACCTTTCTAAAATGTGTTGGTATTCACACTGCAGGGGTGTTGAAGGTTTTTTGCTAAGCACAGGTTTATGACTTCCTTCTCTCTTTCCATGTCAGAGAGGTGTTGATAAGGGAACATTGTGTGAGTTATTAAAATACACAAGGCTCTATTTATACAGAAAACTAATCTCCGAACCCCCCCCCCCCCCGAACCACAGCCCTGTTGCCCACTCACAACAGCCTGCTGTGGTGCTCCAATGAGATGAAAACAAACATGGAGGGGGGAGTAAACATGAATAAATGCTGACTTAATAAAGCCCTCTATGAAAACAACGCTCCAGAGACCTGGGGGGGGCGTACAGCTGCAGCTCTGAGGGGGCATGTGAGTCCTGGCGCTGGTCCACTGGGTCTGGCTTCACCTCGACCGGTCCGGACCTGGTTCTGCTGCAGAGCTCAGGAGCTCACATCCAGCCTGGGAGCCTTAGTGTCTCAGCAGAGGGGAGTTAATCATATGAGGGCTGACCAAGTTTGTCAACTAATGAGTTATTGATCTGCCAGGATCTTATAAAAAATACCAATGAAAACTAAGTAAACAGCGTGGAGGCCCTAAGCTGCGCTGACGGGGACCACAGCAAACCGTAGGGGGTCCAGCAGCCAGGCCATAGAGGTCACTGGGCTGCTGCTCACACAGGGGTCTTCTGGGCCCCTATTACAGACTCATCCATCTGTAATGGTCAGTGCCTGGAGGAGCAGAAGGAGCGAGATTACAGTACAGCTACTTCCTGGTCTCGCTAACTGATGAACTGAATAACAGAGGGAGGTAGAGGAGGAGGGGGTAAGAGAGGGATGGCACGACCAGGAGGAGAGGAAGAGCGCTCCTACTCATGAGAGACATTACACCCCACTGAGCAGCATCTCTGCATCTCTCTACCTTCTCAATATTATATGCAGATCCTAGATGTGAGTCAGCAATCAACTGCTAGAGATTTCCAGTGTCAGACACTGGCACCTCAGCCTTGAGTCACGCAATATCTGGCTTAAAGAGCTGGGTGTCTCGGAGTTGGAGGGGATCCTGCCAGTTTAGATTGGTCTATTTCATTGCAATCTTTATTGGGAAATCACCCCTCATCCTATTGCTGAACCATAGAGGGATGGGGAAGATGTGCATATCGGAAAGATGCTAGCTGGACTTTCTACCTTCCCATTGTTCAGTATCCAGTAAGCACTGCCCCTGTCCCATAGTTCTGTCCTGTCTGACTTGTCTGCATTCATTATTCTGCTGAAGCAGTTTGACATTTCATTTGATTTCCCTAGTATGGAAGCAAGCTTAAGGACTTTATGAATTGCATTTCTCACAGTAAGAATAGGTCACAGAGGGGGCCTGCACGGCTCTGATTTGATGTTATTGCCAAAAATGGCCTGCTGTTCTGATCCTGGGCTGCAGTAAGCTTGTGTTTCTGCCTCCACTGGCCCCCCACTGCAAGCTAACCTAATCTATGCAATATTCTTCTAGTTCTCCCTGTTGGAGACAGAACATCAAAGCAGTTGTTCAGTCTGGATGGACGGACGGGGCTGTCTGGAGTCATGTCTGGCTGACAGTTGAAACATGGTCTGGTTTGGGGGATTCTCAGGTTCTGATACTCCATAGGGAAAGTTGATGTGCAAGTGTTGGGTCTATAGAATGTGTTTGGCCCATTGCCACCTCCTTTAACTCTCTCGCTCACTCTGTGTCTCTGTATGGTAGTTTCAAAGCCATAGGGGACACAGTTTGACCTGCCTCACTCCCCTGCCCATCTGGTGACTGTTGAAGTAAGACTTGACCACTGTCGCCAAGACTACCGTCAACAGGAGACAGGGACATTACAGCTGAGGGACAGAGGGCAGGGGTGTTAGGGGGTTCACCCAGGACATACACTGCGATCTGTCACTTGTCACTCTGTCCCTGTGGCTTGGCAGTGTCTGAACAGCGGAAGTGGGACTAGGTTTAGTGATTAGGCATGTCCTCTCTCTACCCCTGCTGCTGAGGACTCCCACCCTGCTGCTATTGGAACTGCTGCTGGAGTCCAGCCTCAGAGAGAACAGAGTTAAACAACATCTGCCGCTCTGCCAGATCTGTACACATTTTATGACCAATGAGATTGGTCCATATCATAAATCACTGCTGTGGGATTGGCTGACTCCTGCTCAGGGGTGAAGGGTAATTAAACACTCTCCTACATATTTATTTGGACAGTGAAACTAAAACTTTTAATTTGGCTCTATACTGAATTTAAACTTTTAATTTGGCTCATACCCCTCAAAAATGCTAACCGCCCCTGTTAATGGTAATGATGAGAGTTTAGCATGTCTTGGGGGTATGATCTTTGTGCCTTCAACTTTCTCACTCATCATTATTCCACAATTCATTCATGATTATCCATAATCATGGTAGCATCCACATTCATGTAGAAGTGTATAGAAACATATTATATACTTATTTACATTAAGAGACTCAAATGACACAACATTATTTACCATTCATTTCTATTGGGAACAACATAATCTGAAACGCAATCAAAACAAACTGAAAATGCATCCAACAAGATTGTATCGTATCTAGCATGATGTAGTCATTGCGTGCTAGGAATATGTGACCAAATACGAAGCTTTTGACTGCTTTAATACACACAAGTACATTTTTCCAAATTCTTATGACACCTTCAAATGAGGGGACTAGACACATTTAATTTCTAAACAGTAAAACAGACATGTATGAAAATACCCTCAAATTAAAGGTGACATTCTGTACTGTTGCCTCATATGAAACATGTGATCTCAAATCCAAAATGCTGGAGTATAGAGCCAAACTAAAAGTTATAGCTTCACTATTCAAATACATATGCAGGGGAGTGTAGATGGTGCAGATGTACTAGGCTGGAGCAGACTTTGATTCCAAGTTACTCATCGTTTCCCTGGCAACTCCGACATGGTGGGAAAGCATGCGTGTTTGTTTTGGGTGCAGCAGTTTGTGGTGAATGGCTGAGACTTGTTTTCATTGTGATTGAATGAGAGGGTGATTGTCAGAAAGTGTTATTGTTGTGTTAGGAGAGGAAGTTGAAGTGTCAGTGTTCTCCCGATCCGGGGCACACTGCAAACATTAGTAGGGTTGTCTTTCGTTTATTCTTTTCAGTCAGTTAAGAACAAATTCTTATTTTCAATGACGGCCTAGGAACAGTGGGTTAACTGCCTGTTCAGGGGCAGAACGACAGATTTGTACCTTGTCAGCTCGGGGGTTTAAACTTGCAACCTTCCGGTTACTAGTCCAACGCTCTAACCACTAGGCTACCCTGCCACCCCTGTTACATGACAAAACATGTATTTTTACTGCTCTAAATACATTGGTAACCAGTGTACAATAGCAATAAGGCACTTTGTGGGTTTGTGGTATATGGCCAATATACTGTGCCACTGCTAAGGGCTGTATCCAGGCACTCTGTTGCATGGCACTTAAAAACAGCCCTAAGCTGTGGTATATTGGCCATACGCCACCCCCCTCAGGCCTTATTGCTTTAGAATGATCTTGTATTCCCCGTCATTCTGATAGAATGAGATGATAATGAAAGTACGTACCTGCCAACACTCTGTAGCAATGCAACAGTATAGACTGTGGGTATTTACACACAACCATGTTAATGGGGGTGGCATTTATCCATGGCCAGAGCAGGGAGAGCAGAGCACAGCTCAGTGTCTCTGTGCGTTCAATTATTTCAGCGTAATGCGGCTGTGTGCAGAGGCCCGCTTCTCAGATTTGGAGTCGAGTCCAGGGGGATGTCCAATTTAGAAATGCTTGTTGACATCCTGCGTGATAGAAGATCTCGAAGTAGAATTGATTTGAAGGTTTCTTTTAGGGCTATGCTTCGTTTAAAATAGCACTGATTTGTCCTTGAGCTACATTCTGCGGCCGTCTCTCAAAATGCAATCAAACCCCCAAATATTGAGTGACTTTCACTTTCTTCTTATTGCTGTAGAAAACGCTAACTCTAGTTAGAAGCGGTGTTTTCAGTCTGGCCCTCTGGCTCCATTGTTGAGAGAGGGATTACATCTGTAGTGTTTCTGGGGGTTGCTCCAGCTTGGTTCATCACTGTGCGCTAACTACAAACACTATCAACTATTCCCTCTCTCACAACCCCCTGCACCAGAATCCACACTATTTATAATAATGAGGCAGTGTTTTTCCTGTGTTTGTGTGATGGTGGAGGTGACAATGCTCAGTGGGACTCTGAGCCAGTAGTCTGAGATTGTATTGACGTGCCTTATTGGCCTGCTGTGTTCTTGGATAATTTCACATTGAGGTGGAAAGAACAGGGAGGTGATTATTAGGTGTTTAATTCAGTTGGATGGTGAAATGAGTTGAAGAGATTTTGGGTTGGCTGGTAAGCAGCAGATCATTGGGGATAGAATGGAATGAGTGTGTGGAGGAATGAGGAGGGAGGAATGTGGATTTGCTGTGGGGCCAGTGGGAGAGAGCGTCCTGTCTGCCCGTGTCTTCCTGGCTGTATGTGGAGCCCCTACAGGGCTACAAGTCTGCCTTTGACAGGTCAGCCTCCTTCTACTTCACTGAGACAGACACATAGAGGACAGGGCAATGATGCAGCTCCCCCCCTCTCTCTTTATCCCTCTTTCCCTCTCGATTGCTCTTCCCCTCTCCTTCTCCTTCTAAGGCTGGCTGCCCTTGCCCCCGAGTGCATTTGTGCTGGAGCTGAGGTACTCTGGTCCTCTTGTCTCTGACAGAGGGGAAGCCCGGGGATCAAAAACCACTATTGATCCCCAGCCAGCGCCAGCGGCCCAGTTTGCTGTCAGAGGCCATTGTCTTGTTCATTATGGGTTTTCCAGACAGCACAAAATCAATCAGCCTGACTTAATTTTGATCCCTGGCTGCCACTGACGTGCAAGAGAAGAAAGAAAAGGGCAGAGAGAGCGAGGACATGTCTGCCTGCCTCTGGGAGGTGGTATTAAGGAAAACGCAGATCTTGTTATTTCAAGGCAAATTGAAAAAAAAAAGCTGTGTGCCCTTTGAGCTTATTTGACCACACTTTAACCTGAGTGTACTTGAGGCCTGCTGGGGAGGCCTGCTGTTTGTGTCCTTCAGAAGCAGCATACTCAGGCTGCAACACTAGCCTCACCTCCCTGCTACATAATTTGATTGAACGAGGGTTTAATGTGACAAAAGCCTGACTCATTCATCAACCTGACTGATGGATCAGGGTTAGAGCATCTCTGAGAACGATCGCAAAGTCGTGTGTGTGTGTGTGTGTGTGTGTATGTGTGTTAATGAAAAGGGGAGACTGATCAAATGCTAGGGACACCTTGAGTTGAGCTAATGAATGCTCACCTGTATCACCTGGTGTTTTGATCAACCTTGTCAGCCGCCTAGACATTGCGAGCCCCGTGATCTCTGATCAGATGTTAGAGGGAGTGACACTCACACCTTTAATCTCTACCATGGATGAAGCAATAGATTATAAAGCCTTTTGATACGTTATTACAGTGTGTCATATCAGATGTTAAGCATGCTCTAGAGGTATCAGCAAAGGTCTATGTGGATGATAATGAGACTATAGGCTGGCCTGATCTGCTGACATAAGAACACTTCCAGGAAGAGATGTCCTATTCATTGACTAATGCATAGGTGACATCATCGTGACCTGTTGATATCAGTGTGACTTCATGTTCTGGCAGCGTCTAGCCCTCTCCTTGTCTTTGTCTCTTAATAACACTACCCCTGTTGAGAACATATGGTATTGATTAACGTAATGTTTCTACAGGGAATGGGTGGGATGTACAGTGGGGCAAAAAAGTATTTAGTCAGCCACCAATTGTGCAAGTTCTCCCACTTAGAAAGATGAGAGAGGCCTGTAATTTTCATCATAGGTACACTTCAATTATGACAGACAAAATGAGGGGAAAAAATCCAGAAAATCACATTGTAGGATTTTTAATGAATTTATTTGCAAATTATGGTGGAAAATAAGTATTTGGTCAATAACAAAGGTTTATCTCAATACTTTGTTATATACTCTTTGTTGGCAATGGCAGAGGTCAAACGTTTTCTGTAAGTCTTCACAAGGTTTTCATACACTGTTGCTGGTTCTTTTGGCCCATTCCTCCATGCAGACCTCCTCTAGAGCAGTGATGTTTTGGGGCTGTTGCTGGGCAACACGGACTTTCAACTCCCTCCAAAGATTTTCTATGGGGTTGAGATCTGGAGACTGGCTAGGCCACTCCAGGACCTTGAAATGCTTCTTACAAAGCCACTCCTTTGTTGCCCGGGTGGTGTGTTTGGGATCATAGTCATGCTGAAAGACCCAGCCATGTTTCATATTCAATGCCCTTGCTGATGGAAGGAGGTTTTCACTCAAAATCTCACGATACATGGCCCCATTCATTCTTTCCTTTACGCGGATCAGTCGTCCTGGTCCCTTTGCAGAAAAACAGCCCCAAAGAATGATGTTTCCACCCCCATGCTTCACAGTAGGTATGGTGTTCTTTGGAGGCAACTCAGCATTCTTTGTCCTCCAAACACGACGAGTTGAGTTCCAAAAAGTTATATTTTTGTTTAATCTGACCATATGACATTCTCCCAATCTTCTTCTGGATCATCCAAATGCTCTCTAGCAAACTTCAGATGGGCCTGGACATGTACTGGCTTAAGCAGGGGGACACGTCTGGCACTGCAGGATTTGAGTCCCTGGCGGCGTAGTGTGTTACTGATGGTAGGCTTTGATATTTTGGTCCAAGCTCTCTGCAGGTCATTCACTAGGTCCCCCAGTGTTCTGGGATTTTTGCTCACCGTTCTTGTGATCATTTTGAACCCACGGGGTGAGATCTTGCGTGGAGCCCCAGATCGAGGGAGATTATCAGTGGTCTTGTATGTCTTCCATTTCCTAATAATTGCTCCCACAGTTGATTTCTTCAAACCAAGCTGCTTACCTATTGCAGATTCAGTCTTCCCAGCCTGGTGCAGGTCTACAATTTTGTTTCTGGTGTCCTTTGACAGCTCTTTGGTCTTGGCAATAGTGGAGTTTGGAGTGTGACTGTTTGAGGTTGTGGACAGGTGTCTTTTATACTGATAACAAGTTCAAACAGGTGCCATTAATACAGGTAACGAGTGGAGGACAGAGGAGCCTCTTAAAGAAGAAGTTACAGGGTCGTGAGATCCAGAAATCTTGCTTGTTTGTAGGTGACCAAATACTTATTTTCCACCATAATTTGCAAATAAATTCATTAAAAATCCTACAATGTGATTTTTCTGGATTTTTTAAAAATTCTCATTTTGTCTGTCATAGTTGAAGTGTACCTATGATGAAAATTACAGGCCTCTCACATATTTTTAAGTGGGAGAACTTGCACAATTGGTGGCTGACTAAATACTTTTTTGCCCCACTGTATGTGCTCTGTGTACGTACAGTATGTGTGTGTGGTAATGTATTCGGAAAGTATTCAGACCCCTTGACTTTTTCCACATTTTGTTACATTACAGCCTTATTGTAAAGTTGATTTAATTGTTCTTTCCCCCCTCATCAATCTACACACAATGCCCCACAATGACAAAGCAAGAACAGGTTTTTAGACATTTTTGCAAATGTATTAAAATAATAAACTGTTCATCTTTCCCTCAACCTTGACTAGTCTTCCAGTCCCTGCTGCTGAAAAACATCCCCACAGCATGATGCTGCCACCACCATGCTTCACCGTAGGGATGGTGCCAGGTTTCCTTCAGACATGATGCTTGGCATTCAAGCCAAAGAGTTCAATCTTGGTTTCATCAGACAAGATACTTTTGTTTCTCATGGTCAGAGTCATTTAGGTGCCTTTGGCAAACTCCAAGTGCGCTGTCATGTGCCTTTGGCCAGACGGAAGCCACTCCTCAGTAAATCTACCATAAAGGCCTGATTGGTGGAGTGCTGCAGAGATGGTTGTCCTTCTGGACGGTTCTCCCATCTCCACAGAGGAACTCTGGAGCTCTGTCAGAGTGACCATCAAGTTCTTGGTCACCTCTCTGACCAAAGCCCTTATCCCCTGGTAGCTCAGTTTGGCCAGGCAGCCAGCTCTAGGAAGAGTCTTGGTGGTTCCAAACTTCTTCAATTTAAGAATGATTGAGGCCGCTGTGTTCTTGGGGACGTTCAATGGAGCAGAAATGTTTTGGTACCCTGCCCCCTCAACAGAATCCTGTCTCGGAGCTCTACGGACAATTCCTTTGACCTCACAGCTTGGTTTTTGCACTTACATGCACTGTGGGACCTTATATGGACAGGTGTGTGCCTTTCCAAATCATGTCCAATCAATTTAATATGCCACAGGTGGACTCCAATACAGTTGTAGAAACATCTCAAGGATGTCTCAAGGATGTCTCAAAGATGATCAATGGAAAAAGGATGCACCTGAGCCCAATTACGAGTCTCATAGCAAAGGGTCTGAATACTTATGTAAATAAGGTATTTGTTTTGTTTTGAATAAATTAGAAAAAATGTCTTAACCTGTTTATGCTTTGTCATTATGGGGATGTTGTGTGTAGATTGAAGAGGAAGACAATTAATTTAATCCATTTTAGATCAAAATGTGGGAAGAGTAAAAGTGTCTGAATACTTTCTGAATGCAGTGTATGTGACCATGTTCTTTAACTAACCCCTCTCCTCCCCAGAGTGTCCAGTGAATGCGGACCAGCAGGAGCGAACCCTGTTGACGGGAGTGTTCAGCGTCAGGAAGGGAAAGACCCAGCTGCACAAGTGGGCAGAGCGCCAGGTCCTCCTGTGTGGAACCTGTCTGATTGTGGCCTCTGTCAAAGATAGCCTGACGGGGAAGATGCACATCCTGCCCCTGGTGGGGGGAAAGGTGAAGGGTTAGAGGTCAGGGGTTGGAGAGATTTTTTCCAAGCCCACACATTCCCCAGGGGTCAAAAGAGACAACAGCAGATCACAGATACAACAACACAGCTGGGACTGACAGACGGACAGCGGGGATGCACTGTACAGCACAATGAGAAGGGAGCAAATACATGCATGCTGTGTTTACACAGGCAGCTCAATTATGTTATTTTTTTCCCAATTATTGGCCAAAGAGCTGATTTGATTGGTCAAACAACCAATTAGTTTAAAAAAGATCAGAATCGGGCTGCCTGTGTAAATGCAGCCATAGACATGCACATTCAGGCACACTTAAGTGTCTCTGCCTTATATGGATGGAGCCAGTAGACACCATAATGCCTTATAATAGTTTCTTTGGAACATCAGTGGCTGTGTCTGTCCTCCTCAACATCTCTGTTCTGTACGTTCAGGTGGAGGAGGTGAAAAGGAGACAGCACTGTCTGATGTTCAGCTCAGCCGGACCTCAGGCCCAGACATACTTTGTTAACTTCGACACACTGGCAGACTATCAGAGGTGGCATCGGCAGGCTTCAAAAGTAAGTGTGTTTACCTGTCAGAGTTGTTATGTAGGACAATCTGTGTGCCAAAGCTTTGTGTTTGTTTTCCCTGATCAATTATGCAAGGTGTCTGTCAGGAAACACAGTGAGGGGTTGTCCTGGTTGGTTTCTCTGGGCTGGGATTCAGAGTGTACAGTGTGCTGAGAGGGCAGAGTTACAGAGTGCCCACTACCTGGTCTGTCCTCCAATCAGAGTCCTGCTGTGGACCACATGTGACCTCTGTGATTGGCTTTACTGCGATGACAGAGGACCAGCAGTGTCTGGCTTTGATTAAACAACTGGCTAGGAGGGTGCATGGGTTATTGATTGTGTCTGTGTTTCTGTGTGCTTGCACGTGGGACTCAGTACAACTATATGGGGCGGCAGGTAGCCTAGTGAGCGTTGGACTAGTAACCGAAAGGTTGCTAGATTGAATCCCCGAGCTGACAAGGTAAAGATCTGTCATTCTGTCCCTGAACAAGGCAGTTAACCCACTGTTCCTAGACCATCATTGTAAATAAGAATGTGTTCTTAACTGACTTGCCAGGTTTAATAAAGGTTTAAAAAAAATGAAGTTAGTGTCCTCAGCCCCTCTCTCTGTCCCTCCCTGACAGCTCTGCTCCTCTCGCTGTGCCTCTAATTTCTAAATTAATGGCCATTGTGTCCCAGCCCCTTACTGGGCCCTAACGAGCTCTGTGAATGCCTTCACCAAGGCACACAATGAGCTCTGTGAATGCCTCCATCCAGGCACACAATGAGCCGTGGAGAAAAAAGGCAACTGAAAAATGAAAATCCAATTAGTAGTAGATCCATGTCAAGGAGCTCTCTCTCCCTCTCTCTCCAGCTCTCTCTCCTCACTACCTACCTACCTATCACTGTGGTGCGGATCACTGAGCTGGAGTGGCCCTGTTACTATGGGAGCAGTTTAGGAGAGTTAGACATCAGAGGTTCCTATGGCGACATGATTGGCTGGAGATGAAGACCGAGAGAGAGAGAGGGGAGGGAAGGCTGAAGAAGAGAGTGGGAGAAATAGAGAGAGATAAAGGGGGAGTGAGAGAGGGAGAAATAAACAGAGATGTAGGGGGAGTGAGAGCGAAGAGAGAAAGAAACATAGAGATGTAGGGGGAGTGAGAGAGAAGAGGGAGAAAGAGAGAGATGTAGGGGGAGTGAGAGAGAAGAAGAGAGAGAGGGATTAGGGGGAGTGCTTTGAGATGAAGGCAGAGAGGTGAGTTGGGGCTGAGATTTATTTTTTAAATCTTTATTTAACAAGGCAAGTCAGTTAAGAACAAATTCTTATTTTCAATGACGGCCTAGGAACAGTGGGCGAACTGCTTTCTTCAGGGGCAGAACGACAATTGTTTTTACCTTGTCAGCTCGTGGATTCGATTTTACAACCTTTCGGTTACTAGTCCACCAGGCTACCTGCCGCCCCAGATTAAGAGATGAAGATGGAGGGGAGGATTGAGATAGAGAAAGGACTGGAGGGGCAGAGAGAGATTGGAGGGGCAGAGAGAGATTGGAGGGGCAGAGAGAGATGAGGGGAGAAGAATTAGAGGAAGAGTGGATAAGATGGTGGATTTGGGGCAATACTCATGCCAGGCTGGACACAATCAAGCCCTTGTTTCAGTGTGTGTTTCTGAATCAGTGAGGGGGGGGGGCTGTGGCTGGCTGGCTGGCTAATGGCTCCATGCTCTGACAGTGGTCTGTATGTGAGTAGTTGGGCCTGGTGAGTGGCCTTGTGGCGTGCCCAGTTCCTCCCAGACAGAAAGGCTTTTGGAGGCTGTCTGAATGCACACAGGGAGGAGGGGGTCATCTTCCACAGCCACACACACTGGGCATTAAGAGCTCTCACTACTGCCTACCTGGCCTCTCCCCCACAGGCTTCTCTCCTCTCAGGCCAGTCAACATGCAGGTCACTTACCCAGCCTTTCTGTCTATTTCAATCTCTTTTCTCTCTCATTTCTCCTTCTCTCTCTCTCTCCTCTCTCTCTCTCCTTCTCTCTGAAATCTCTTCATCTGTTTCTCTCTGACCAGCGCTGAATGACCTTTTAACAGCCAGCTGATGAGTACTCTAAGATTTTGTCTTTGTTTATCCCTAAAAGCAATGATGTGACGACATGCTTTGCTGGGCAACCAATCTATTTCCTGGGGTGTTGCACAGTATGCAGTCCTGTGGTGGATTGAAGCGAGCATGTTTTCAGACTGAGAAATGTGTTAAGCTACAACCCCCAGACAGACGGTGTCCTCCCTGTGCTGACAACTATACAGTCTTATCTTTTCAGAGCTGAAGGAAATGCTGTTCAGCTGCATTCTGCACATGTAGATAAGTGAGCAATGACTGTGTGAGCACAGCCAATGAAATGTGATGGCGGGACTGGGAGAGCAGAACAGTGCAAAAAATCTAGACTAAAATCTGATTTAGTCAGGGGTGAAAGTAAGCCAGAGTGGTCCAGTACGGAGTCCTGGCCAAATTTTTTATTTTTTATTTTTTTATTTCACCTTTATTTAACCAGGTAGGCTAGTTGAGAACAGGTTCTCATTTGCAACTGCGACCTGGCCAAGATAAAGCATAGCAGTGTGAACAGACAACACAGAGTTACACATGGAGTAAACAATTAACAAGTCAATAACACAGAGAAAAAAAGGGGAGTCTATATACAATGTGTGCAAAAGGCATGAGGAGGTAGGCGAATAATTACAATATTGCAGATTAACAATGGAGTGATAAATCATCATGTACAGGTAGAGATATTGGTGTGCAAAAGAGCAGAAAAGTAAATAAATAAAAACTGTGGAGATGAGGTAGGTGAAAATGGGTGGGCTATTTACCAATAGATTATGTACAGCTGCAGCGATCGGTTAGCTGCTCAGCTAGCTGATGTTTGAAGTTGGTGAGGGAGATAAAAGTCTCCAACTTCAGCGATTTTTGCAATTCATTCCAGTCACAGGCAGCAGAGTACTGGAACGAAAGGCGGCCAAATGAGGTGTTGGCTTTAGGGATGATCAATGAGATACACCTGCTGGAGCGCGTGCTACGGATGGGTGTTGCCATCGTGACCAGTGAGCTGAGATAAGGCGGAGCTTTGCCTAGCATGGCCTTGTAGATTACCTGAAGCCAGTGGGTCTGGCGACGAATATGTAGCGAGGGCCAGCCGACTAGAGCATACAAGTCGCAGTGGTGGGTAGTATAAGGTGCTTTAGTGACAAAACGGATGGCACTGTGATAAACTGCATCCAGTTTGCTGAGTAGAGTGTTGGAAGCAATTTTGTAGATGACGTCGCCGAAGTCGAGGATCGGTAGGATAGTCCGTTTTACTAGGGTAAGCTTGGCAGCGTGAGTGAAGGAGGCTTTGTTGCGGAATAGACAGCCGATTCTTGATTTGATTTTTGATTGGAGATGTTTGATATGGGTCTGGAAGGAGAGTTTGCAGTCTAGCCAGACACCTAGGTACTTATAGGTGTCCACATATTCAAGGTCGGAGCCATCCAGTGTGGTGATGCTAGTCGGGCATGCGGGTGCAGGCAGCGATCGGTTGAAAAGCATGCATTTGGTTTTACTAGCGTTTAAGAGCAGTTGGAGGCCACGGAAGGAGTGTTGTATGGCATTGAAGCTCGATTGGAGGTTAGATAGCACAGTGTCCAATGACGGGCCGAAAGTGTATACAATGGTGTCGTCTGCGTAGAGGTGGATCAGGGAATCGCCCGCAGCAAGAGCAACATCATTGATATATACAGAGAAAAGAGTCGGCCCGAGAATTGAACCCTGTGGCAACCCCATAGAGACTGCCAGAGGACCGGACAACATGCCCTCCGATTTGACACACTGAACTCTGTCTGCAAAGTAATTGGTGAACCAGGCAAGGCAGTCATCCGAAAAACCGAGGCTACTGAGTCTACTAAATAAATAGGAAGGGTCCACCGTCCCGGTAAAACATGAGCCTGTCATAATAATTCAAACAGATTCCAAGAAAAATGTAGGCTATTACACTATTTATCATTAGTCATGTGAAAGATTTGCGTATTGACTTGAAGAGGTGTGGAATATTGCCGTTTGGTTCGACGAAAGCACTGAAATTTAATGAAGGACAATCACAGAATGCCAGTTGTAAGACTTTGGTGTTTTGTAATGGATATCTCTTTGCGTTTATCAAATGGCGGGTGCACAGGGCACTTGTATGGATGCCAGAATGATAGTTGGAATTGTGTGTGTGTGTGTGTATGTATGTATGTATATATATATATATATACCACTAGGTTACCTATTTGTTTCAGGTACAGGAGTGGCAAAATATGATTAAAATGTGTGTTTAGGGACCGTGTTGTGTAGCCTAGATGTGCAATTTCTTTCAGCGACATAGAAGCTCAAAGTATTCCATTTTCAACCACACAAAATATCCATCAAAGACTAATTGAAATACTATCAGAACTCCTATTAAATGAATAGGGATTATATGTAATTCTACGATTAGGACTATAAACAATTTTAAAAGCACTTTCACACACAGGAGGTTCCGTTCCGGGAAGAAATTAAATCTACTTTCACCCCTGGATATACACAGCACTCACTGTGAGGATCATGATTAAGTACCACACACCTCTGTGGAGTTCATGCTGCCAACTCTACTAGACCACAACACTAGAGCTGTGTGAACATGCTGTTTGGTTATGGACTCAACAACATGACCTTATCAGTATTACTTTATTTATAATGCTCCATAAATCATTCTGTAATGCTGAAGACGGTGTATGAATCCAACTTCCCTTCTGTGAAATTATCATTATTGAACCGACTCAACCTTTTTAAATTAAAGTTGCCTTCTTTAATGAGTGTGTGTGTGTGTGTGTGTGTGTGTGTGTGTGTGTGTGTGTGTGTGTGTGTGTGTGTGTGTGTGTGTGTGTGTGTGTGTGTGTGTGTGTGTGTGTGTGTGTGTGTGTGTGTGTGTGTGTGTGTGTGTGTGTGTGTGTGTGTGTGTGTGTGTGTGTGTGTGTGCAAACCTCATTTGCTCCATGCAGGTGGTTTCTGGTCAAAACCTGATTGATGACCATGCTGGGAAAAACCTTGTTCTATTATCACCAAGCTTCAACAAAAAAACAATTTGGGAGCAGTAAACAGACATGTCCTGTGTTTGCAGGTGGTTTCTCAGACCATCAGCCTGGTGGATCTGTCATGCTACAGTCTGGAGGAGGTGCCAGAGTACCTGTTCTACAGCCAGGACCTCACCCATCTCAACCTCCGACACAACTTCATGTCCCTGCAGGGCCCCGGAGGACTGCTCAACCTCCCCAGGTAAATACACTCTCTCACCAGGCGGGGCAGCACCCAGCCACTGACACACCTTATTCAGGAAACCCCTACCTCACATATGTCAGAGTCAAGGCCCGCGGGCCACATCCGGCCCGCAAGAAGGTTTTTTACGGCCCCTGGGATGATCTTGATTTATTATTAGAACCGGCCCGCAGACCGCAGCAAGCCGGCAGCCCGCAGATCTTTTACACGCACCAATACTACATTTCCCACAATGCAACGGTGACGCACCGAGCAGTAGGCTGCTTCATTTCAATATTTATTGGCACAGCAGTTGTCAGCATCACAGTAAAATTAACTTTCAGATACCCATCAAAAATGGCAAAACGGAAGGTGGACACTGAGAACCGGGGGTTTCAAACAAGGTGGGAGTCGGAGTATTTGTTCACGGAGGTAGCTGGAAAACCTGTGTGTCTTCTGTGTGGAGAAAGTGTGGCGGTACTGAAAGAGTATAATCTGAGACGACATTATGAAACGAAACACGCGGACAACAACAAGAATATGGACATGGAACAAAGGCTACAAAAGGCAGAGGAATTAAAACGAGGCCTCAAATCTCGACAGGCTCTGTTCAAAAAAGCCAAATCACAAGGCCAGGCTGCTGTCAAGGCCAGTTTTATTTTGGCAGAAGAGATCGCTAAATCAGCCCGGCCATTTACGGAGGGGGATTTCATCAAAAACTGCATGATTAAAGTTTGTGACGAAGTTTGCCCAGAAAAAAGGCAACTCTTTTTAAATGTGAGTCTGAGCAGAAACACCATTGCCGAGAGAGTAGACCAGTTGTCCATCAATCTAAAAGAGCAGCTTGTGAAAAAGGGAAAAGATTTCATTGCATATTCCTTGGCTGTGGATGAGAGCACCGACATTTCTGACATTGCCCAGTTGTCAATTTTCATCCGCGGAGTGGACTCCAGCCTAAGCGTGACAGAGGAGTTTTTGGCTTTACGTCCTATGCATGGCACAACTACGGGGCATGATTTGTATGAAGAGGTGTCAAGATGTGTAAATGAGATGGAGCTGCCTTGGGAAAAACTTGTGGGTTTGACAACCGACGGAGCACCTGCGATGTGTGGACACAGGAGCGGACTGGTGGAGAAGATACGGGAAAAGATGCAAGAGGAAAACGCGACAGGTGAGCTGACAGCTTATCATTGTATCATACACCAAGAAGCGTTGTGCGGTAAAGCCTTGAAAATGGAGCATGTAATGAGCATCATCACGCGCACAGTTAACTTTATCAGAGCCAAAGGTTTGAATCACCGCCAGTTCAAGGCATTTCTGACGGAGTTAGAAACGGAGCATGGTGATTTGCCTTATCACACAGAGGTGCGATGGCTAAGCCAGGGAAAGGTGCTTCAAAGATGTTTCGAGCTTCGTGAGGAGATTTGTCTGTTCTTGGACAGCAAAGGGAAAGACACAACACAACTCCGAGACGAAATGTTTCTGTGTGAAATGGCTTTTCTGTGTGACATTACGAGTCATCTGAATGCAATGAACTTGCAGCTGCAGGGTCGGGATCGTGTCATCTCTGATATGTACAGTACAGTGAAGGCATTTAAAACCAAACTGACTCTGTGGGAGACGCAGATGCGGAAAGAAAATTTGAGCCACTTTCCCAGCTGCCAGACCATGAAAGAGAAGCTCTCTACCAGTGCGTTCCCGAGCGCACAGTTGGCTGATAAAATAGGTATGCTTGCCGCTGACTTTCGACGCCGATTTGCTGACTTTGAAGCACAAAAAAGCAGGTTGGAACTGCTCGGTAACCCATTTGCTGTTGACGTGGAAAGCTCACCACCAAACCTCCAAATGGAGTTGATTGACCTCCAATGCAATGATGCACTGAGGGCAAAATATGCGGCAGTGGGTGCTGCGGAGTTCGCCCGTTTCCTCCCCGACACAATGCCCCTGCTGTGCATCCAGGCTGCTCAAACGTTGTCTATGTTTGGCAGCACATACCTGTGTGAACAACTGTTTTCTTTGATGAACTTGAACAAAACATCACACAGAAGTCGACTTACTGCTGAACACCTCCACTCAATTCTGAGGATTTCCTCAGCTCAGAGCCTTACCCCGAACATTGATGAACCTTTGGAATAGATGGGACACCACCAAGTATCACCCTCAACCTCAAACAAGTGAACATTACTGTGCAATCACATATTTAGAGTTTTTACTCAGTTCAAGTTTAAAAGTTAAAGTTTAATATTTGTTTTCACTGCATGTTACTTCTCCTTAAACAAAGTGTTGTTTTTGATTAATAGATTTTTGCACTTTATTTTATTGTATTTCAATCCAATTATATTTTAAAAATATTTCAGTTGAGTGGATGATAGAAAATTGCTATTATTGTTTTTTTCTTTGAAGTAAATTTAGCCCACTTTTGCTAAAATAGAAAATATAGGCTACTGATGGTGCCTTGAATACCGGTTTCTTTCATTTAATGTTCATGTTATGGGGATTTTTATATAAAGGAAATTTGTCTTTTGTGTCTGTTGAAAATTAAAGATTACTGACAGAGCCATAAGAAAATATTGCTTTATTTATCTGATCATATTGGAATATATTTGTTAGGTTTTCAGTAGGTTCAATTTGGTTCACTAGACTATATGCGTCATTTAAAAAATTTTCAATGAACATTCGAACAGTCCGGCCCTCGGCTTGTAGCTAAATTTTTTATTTGGCCCTCCGTCCATTTCACTTTGACACCCCTGCCCTACCTAATAGTAAGTCCAAACATGCCAAACAAAACCTGCAGCCCAATACCAATCCTGCCAAATCTCCCAACAAAACCTGCCCAGTAACACACTTACCTCAATACTAAATCTTCATCTGTCCACAGATATACTTGTCCTCCCTGTTACAATGCAATGTGTGGTCGTGTTACAACACAGTCTGACCGTATTACCCAAATGCATTATGTAAGCATGTCATATGATTTTCTGCAACTACGTACATTGTTTATCACAGATCTTGTTTTATGGTCTAGTCGGTGCTGATACGTTTTCCTGACTATATATCTTTTGTTTGTGGTCGATGATCAGAGACAGTGGTTCAGCCTGCATATTATCTTGTGGAGAGAAACAGTGTCCACTCCTATGGTCCAACTGAAGCATATTTGAACAAGCTGGCATTATCAAAAGATATAATGCTATTAAATGTTAATGATCTACTACCCTCTGTAGTATTTCCTGTTGTAAGGCAAGCATTACAGGAAGGGCCGAGATGGAATAAGTGGTGTACGTGTGAGAAGGGCTGTGGAAAGAACACATTCTAGAGGATCTACTGTGCCGGGTAGCTGAGAGGAATAAAATGTACACATCACTGCATCTCTCTCACTCTCACTCTCTCTGTCACTCTCTATCTCTATCTCTCTCTCTCTCTCTCACTCTCTCTGTCACTCTCTATCTCTCTCTCTCTCTCTGTCACTCTCTCTGTCACTCTCTCACTCTCTCTCTCTCTCTCTCTCTCTCTCTCTCTCTCTGTCACTCTCTCTCTCTCTCACTCTCTCTCTCTCTCTCTCTCTCTCTCTCTCTCTCTCTCTCTGTCTCTCTCTCTGTCTCTCTCTCTGTCTCTCTCTCACTCTCTCTCTCTCTCTCTCTCTCTCACTCTCTCTCTCTCTCTCTCTCTCTCTCTCTCTCTCTCTCTCTCTCTCTCTCTCTCTCTCTCTCTCTCTCTCTCTGTCACTCTCTCTGTCACTCTCTGTCTCTCTCTCTCTCTCTCTGTCACTCTCTCTGTCTCTCTCTCTCTCTCTCTCTCTCTGTCACTCTCTCTCTGTCACTCTCTCTCTGTCACTCTCTGTCACTCTCTCTCTGTCACTCTCTGTCTCTCTCTCTCCTTTTCTCTCTCTCTGTGTGTGTTTGTCACTCCCTCTATCTGTATATTTAGACTCCGAGCAGGCCTAGGAGAGTGAGGGAGGCTGGAGGGGGGTATGTGTTCTAACATGTGGTGTGACTCACAGCGGCCACCTCCATCCCCCATCCGTTCTGCATCACTTCTGCATCACTTCATTCACTGAAATGCTTGTATTGGTACTTTTTGTGTTTGAAATGGGGTTTTGATATGGATATGATACTCACCGGTCTGTGAAGAGGAAATTAAAATGTGAACAGCCCGTAGTAACAAGGACACAAATTCCAATGGAGCGTTTAAGATGAACGAGACTACAGGAGCCAACGCAATGAGCTCACAAAATACATCTCTTTTTATAATCAGACTTGTCGCAACAAGCAAAGTGTTGCGTTTGGTCATTCATTGAACATGTCAGAAAAGCCAGCTCCAGTTTTTCAAACCCTCTCCTTCTCCCCAGGTTTTCCCAGCTGAAGAGCCTGAACCTTTCACATAACCGCCTGGGAGTGTTTCCAGAGTCTGTCTGTGAGATCCTCACCCTGACAGAGCTCAACCTCTCCTGTAACGGCATGAACACTGTCCCTGCACAGATAGGCAACCTCCAGAGGTAAGACAGTCACACACATATACCCTGTATCAGTCCGCCAAAAAGATATCTTCTTTTCATTTTGGCGTAGAGAACATTCTAACATTCCCACTCTAGCTGTGTTAGGTAGGGTGTAATTCCATGGTGGTCAGTATGAGTATCAGTTCCTCTATGTACTGGATGTTGGGTTGGACATGTTGTGCTGCTGGGTGAAGAATACTCCACTCGCCCCGCTGCTCGCCTCTCCACATTAGCCCCTTTCTGGCCACATGAGCCCACATGCTCCTCTTAGCAATGAATCATTATCTAGCATGTTATAGCTGCGTGTGTGTCTGTGTGTGTCTGTGTGTGTGTGTGTGTGTGTGTTGAACCAATGCATTAAGTTCAGCTGTTTGTTGTTATGCAATCAGATTAAATCAAGCTTTAAAATCAGGCCAGTTTTCATGCTCTCAGCTCACATGATGCTTAATATAGAATGATTTCAAATATACAAACACCGACATTTTCACCTCTCATTATGGAATGCCAAATAGTTGTGTATCCTCAGAAAACAGAGATGAAAGAAATGTAAATGTCTGTCTCTGTCCCCCAGTCTGCAGACCCTGTCTCTGGATGGGAATCAGTTGAGCTTCCTTCCTGAGGAGCTTGGCGGCCTAGCTCAGCTCAGCAGCCTGGGGCTTTCCTTCAACAACTTCCCCCACATCCCTGGTGTGCTGGATAGGCTAAGTGGCATGGACAAGTTAGCCATGGCTGGGAACAGGGTGGAGACCCTGGAGCTGGGGATCCTTGCCAGGATGAGCCACCTCAAGAACATCGACCTGCGGTGAGGAACTAGACCAGTCTGTACTCTGCCCTCGTACGGGCCCTCCGTCTCTTTCTTTCTATTCCCATTTCTCCCTCACTGTCTCTCTTTCTCACTCTCTCATTCCTCAGTGTATACACTCTACTCATCAGTCACAGCATGCATAATGCAGGATCAATACACAATGGTAATAAGATCTCCCCTGTCAGTAAATCTCACAGAGAGTTGGCAGCAGCGGTTCAATGTATCCCCCCCAAATGCACCCCACCCTGATGCCTGACCATGCCTCACCCAGCCATTTTCATATAAAATGCCTTTCTCATCTCTCTATCCAGCTCTGATGCAGCCATTGATAGTGAGGTTGATCCCCTAAAAATCTGCAGTATCACCCCCTTGATTCCCTGTCACTGTTTTAAAGTTTAGTCATTATTCATCTCTCTCCTCCCATCTTTCTCCCTCTCTCTCCCTCTATCTCTCTCTCTCTCTTTCTCCCTCTCTCTTTCTCTGCCTCACCTTGAAAATGAGTTATTGGGTGGAGGGATGGGTTGGATTTATGGGGGCTGGGTGCCTGCAGGATTAGGAGGCCAGTTGGGCTCATAAAAGGGAGAGGTACTGCAGAGTGAAATCAGATCAAGGAGACACACAGGGCCAGTCTGGAACTCATCAGCCAGGCAAAGAGGATGGACTACTGCTCTTCTCCACTCCTCACCTGAACTTGCCTCTGGTTTGGAGGAGGAGCACCAATACTTTTTTTCTCGTTGCTGACTATATACTGTCTTGTCTGTCTGCGGTCAGCATTGTAACCCAGTGTTCTGTTTGTCTGAAGCCAGTGCTTTAACATCATGTTGATGTTAATATCTTAATTCTATGTGTATGAGACCTGTGTGTAAATTAAGCAATAAGGCCTGAGGGGGTGTGGTATATGGCCAATATACCATGGCTAAGGGCTGTTCTTAGGCACGACTCGTTGGATACAGCCCTTAGCTGTGGTATATTGGTCGTATACCACAAACCCGAGGGGCCTTATTGCTATTATAAACTGGTTACCAATGTAATTAGAGCAGTAAAAATACACGTTTTGTCATACCCGTGGTATACCACCGCTGTCAAACCAATAAGCATTCAAGGCTCAAACCACCCAGTTTATAATGCTGTTTATACCATGGCATTGTTGAATACTCATTTCTGATTGGCTTGAAGGGCATTTAAGAGTGTGCATTATTTCCCTATAATGCATGGTATATCAGCAGGGTAGAATTCAATGGCTATAGTTCATTCATGTTCTATGTTTGAGCTGCTTTTGAAAGCAAAGTAAAATTGAAAACTTTATTGGCATTGTTAAATGAACACATTTCTAGCGGTAAATGTGTTAAATTATAGTATTATTATGGTATAAAAGGGATAATCAACTTGGGGCTGTGTGTGTTCTCTGGAAAATGCAACTCCGTGAACGGTCAGTTCCACTACTCTAGCGCTTCGTGTTGGAACACACCACGTCGTGAACGCATAGCCCCTGGTTCATTTTCCCTTACGTACTGTATGAGGCCTGGGTGTTAATGCTGTATACTGTATGAGGCCTGGGTGTTAATGCTGTATACTGTATGAGGCCTGGGTGTTAATGCTGTATACTGTATGAGGCCTGGGTGTTAATGCTGTACTGTATGAGGCCTGGGTGTTAATGCTGTATACTGTATGAGGCCTGGGTGTTAATGCTGTGTACTGTATGAGGCCTGGGTGTTAATGCTGTATACTGTATGAGGCCTGGGTGTTAATGCTGTATACTGTATGAGGCCTGGGTGTTAATGCTGTATACTGTATGAGGCCTGGGTGTTAATGCTGTATACTGTATGAGGCCTGGGTGTTAATGCTGTGTACTGTATGAGGCCTGGGTGTTAATGCTGTATACTGTATGAGGCCTGGGTGTTAATGCTGTATACTGTATGAGGCCTGGGTGTTAATGCTGTAACTGTATGAGGCCTGGGTGTTAATGCTGTATACTGTATGAGGCCTGGGTGTTAATGCTGTATACTGTATGAGGCCTGGGTGTTAATGCTGTATATACTGTAATGAGGCCTGGGTGTTAATGCTGTGTACTGTATGAGGCCTGGGTGTTAATGCTGTGTACTGTATGAGGCCTGGGTGTTAATGCTGTGGAGGCCTGGGTGTTAATGCTGTATACTGTATGAGGCCTGGGTGTTAATGCTGTATACTGTATGAGGCCTGGGTGTTAATGCTGTATACTGTAAGAGGCCTGGGTGTTAATGCTGTATACTGTAAGAGGCCTGGGTGTTAATGCTGTATACTGTATGTATGGGCCTGGGTGTTAATGCTGTATACTGTATGAGGCCTGGGTGTTAATGCTGTTGTATGAGGCCTGGGTGTTAATGCTGTGTACTGTATGAGGCCTGGGTGTTAATGCTGATAGGCCTGTGTTATGAGGCCTGGGTGTTAATGCTGTATACTGTATGAGGCCTGGGTGTTAATGCTGTATACTGTATGAGGCCTGGGTGTTAATGCTGTATACTGTATGAGGCCTGGGTGTTAATGCTATGTACTGTATGAGGCCTGGGTGTTAATGCTATGTACTGTATGAGGCCTGGGTGTTAATGCTAAGTACTGTATGAGGCATGGGTGTTAATGCTATGTACTGTATGAGGCCTGGGCGTTAATGCTATGTACTGTATGAGGCCTGGGCGTTAATGCTGTGTACTGTATGAGGCCTGGGTGTTAATGCTGTGTACTGTATGAGGCATGGGTGTTAATGCTGTGTACTGTATGAGGCCTGGGTGTTAATGCTGGGTGTTAATGCTGTATACTGTATGAGGCCTGGGTGTTAATGCTGTGTACTGTATGAGGCCTGGGTGTTAATGCTGTATACTGTATGAGGCCTGGGTGTTAATGCTGTGTACTGTATGAGGCCTGGGTGTTAATGCTGTATACTGTATGAGGCCTGGGTGTTAATGCTGTATACTGTATGAGGCCTGGGTGTTAATGCTGTGTTAATGCTGTGTACTGTATGAGGCCTGGGTGTTAATGCTGTATACTGTATGAGGCCTGGGTGTTAATGCTGTATACTGTATGAGGCCTGGGTGTTAATGCTGTACTGTATGATGGGTGTTAATGCTGTATACTGTATGAGGCCTGGGTGTTAATGCTGTATACTGTAAGAGGCCTGGGTGTTAATGCTGTATACTGTATGAGGCCTGGGTGTTAATGCTGTATACTGTATGAGGCCTGGGTGTTAATGAGGCCTGGGTGTTAATGCTAATGAGGCTGTGTTAATGCTGTATGAGGCCTGGGTGTTAATGCTGTATACTGTATGAGGCCTGGGTGTTAATGCTGTGTATACTGTATGAGGCCTGGGTGTTAATGCTGTATACTGTATGAGGCCTGGGTGTTAATGCTGTATACTGTATGAGGCCTGGGTGTTAATGCTGTATACTGTATGAGGCCTGGGTGTTAATGCTAACTGTATGAGGCCTGTATACTGTATGAGGCCTGGGTGTTAATGCTGTGTACTGTATGAGGCCTGGGTGTTAATGCTATGTACTGTATGAGGCCTGGGTGTGAGGCCTGGGTGTTAATGCTGTGTACTGTATGAGGCCTGGGTGTTAATGCTGTGTACTGTATGAGGCCTGGGTGTTAATGCTGTGTACTGTATGAGGCCTGGGTGTTAATGCTGTGTACTGTATGAGGCCTGGGTGTTAATGCTGTGTACTGTATGAGGCCTGGGTGTTAATGGCCTGAGGTGTTAATGCTGTGTACTGTATGAGGCCTGGGTGTTAATGCTGTGTACTGTATGAGGCCTGGGCTGTGTACTGTTAATGCTGTATACTGTATGAGGCCTGGGTGTTAATGTTAATGAGGCCTGGGTGTTAATGCTGTACTGTATGAGGCCTGGGTGTTAATGCTGTATACTGTATGAGGCCTGGGTGTTAATGCTGTACTGTATGAGGCCTGGGTGTTAATGCTGTGTACTGTATGAGGCCTGGGTGTTAATGCTGTATACTGTATGAGGCCTGGGTGTTAATGCTGTGTACTGTATGAGGCCTGGGTGTTAATGCTGTGTACTGTATGAGGCCTGGGTGTTAATGCTGTGTACTGTATGAGGCCTGGGTGTTAATGCTGTGTACTGTATGAGGCCTGGGTGTTAATGCTGTGTACTGTATGAGGCCTGGGTGTTAATGCTGTATACTGTATGAGGCCTGGGTGTTAATGCTGTGTAGTATGAGGCCTGGGTGTTAATGCTGTGTACTGTATGAGGCCTGGGTGTTAATGCTGTGTACTGTATGAGGCCTGGGTGTTAATGCTGTATACTGTATGAGGCCTGGGTGTTAATGCTGTATACTGTATGAGGCCTGGGTGTTAATGCTGTATACTGTATGAGGCCTGGGTGTTAATGCTGTGTACTGTATGAGGCCTGGGTGTTAATGCTGTGTACTGTATGAGGCCTGGGTGTTAATGCTGTATGAGGCCTGGGTGTTAATGCTGTATGAGGCCTGGGTGTTAATGCTGTGTACTGTATGAGGCCTGGGTGTTAATGCTGTATACTGTGTGTACTGTATGAGGCCTGGGTGTTAATGCTGTGTACTGTATGAGGCCTGGGTGTTAATGCTGTACTACTGTATGAGGCCTGGGTGTTAATGCTGTACTGTATGAGGCCTGGGTGTTAATGCTGTTAATACTGTATGAGGCCTGGGTGTTAATGCTGTGTACTGTATGAGGCCTGGGTGTTAATGCTGTATACTGTATGAGGCCTGGGTGTTAATGCTGTATACTGTATGAGGCCTGGGTGTTAATGCTGTATACTGTATGAGGCCTGGGTGTTAATGCTGTATACTGTATGAGGCCTGGGTGTTAATGCTGTATACTGTATGAGGCCTGGGTGTTAATGCTGTATACTGTATGAGGCCTGGGTGTTAATGCTGTAACTGTATGAGGCCTGGGTGTACTGTATACTGATGAGCCTGGGTGTTAATGCTGTATACTGTATGAGGCCTGGTTGTTAATGCTGTGTACTGTATGAGGCCTGGGTGTTAATGCTGTATACTTTATGAGGCCTGGGTGTTAATGCTGTATACTGTATGAGGCCTGGGTGTTAATGCTGTATACTGTATGAGGCCTGGGTGTTAATGCTGTATACTGTATGAGGCCTGGGTGTTAATGCTGTATACTGTATGAGGCCTGGGTGTTAATGCTGTGTACTCTAAGCAGGCTGAACGGTCTGCGCTGGGTGAAGAGTGAGGCCCTGGAGGCAGTGAAGCAGGTGACCCAGCTGGACCTGAGGGACAACCACTTGGCCACCCTGGATCTGAGCTCCATCTGCAGCCTGGAAACCTTGCACTGTCAGAGAAACCAGCTGAGGGCGCTAACGCTGAGTGGCTTCACCCTGCGCACGCTCCACGCCAGCAGCAACCGTGAGTGGAGCATCTCCCTCCCTGGTCCTGTCTCTCCAGGCCCTCTACCACTGATACTGTTACATAATGCATATAGCCATCACTAGCTTGGCTGCTGATCACTGCTTTTCCTCTACCCACAGGCCTGACCACAGTCAACATCTACCCAGTACCCAACCAGCTGACACAGATGGATCTATCACGGTGAGTGCTGTGTGGCCAGGGCTTCAGTGTCTCAATCAGTAAGGAAAAGGTGTTATGGTATTGTTATGGTAATATAATTAATCCATCAACATTCTTCTCCTCATCATGAACTTGGTATATTGGTACCTTTTTCATATACAGTGCTTCCAGTTCATATACAGTGCTTCCAGTTCATATACAGTGCTTCCAGTTCATATACAGTGCTTCCAGTTCATATACAGTGCTTTCGGGAAGTTTCCAGACCCCTTCACTTTTCCACATTTGGTTACATTACAGCATTATTCTAAAATTGATTAAATAAATAAAAATCCTCGTCAATCTACACACAATACCCCATAATGACCAAGCGAAAACGGGTTTTTAGAAATGTTAGCAAATGTATTAAAAATAAAAAACGGATATACCTTATTTACATTTATAAGTATTCAGACCAATTGCTATGAGACTCAAAATTGAGCTCAGGTGCATCCTGTTTTCATTGATCATCCTTGAGATGTTTCTACAACTTGATTGGAGTCCACCTGTAGTAAAGCATCCTGCTGTGAGGGTGTTTTTTTAGCGGCAGGGACTGGGAGACAAGTCAGGATGATGAATGATCCAAAGTACAGAGAGATCCTTGATGAAAACCTGCTCCAGAGACCTCAGACTGGGGCGAAGGTTCACCTTCCAACAGGACAACGACCCTAAGCACACAGCCAAGAAAAGGCAGGAGTGGCTTCGGGACCAGTCTCTGAATGTCCTTGAGTGGTCCAGCCAGAGCCCATACTTGAACCCGATCAAACATCTCTGGAGAGACCTGAAAATAGTTGTGCAGCAACGCTCCCCATCCAACCTGACAGAGGTTGAGAGGATCTGCAGAGAAGAATGGGAGAAACTCCCCAAATACAGGTGTGCCAAACTTGTAGTGTCGAACCTAAGAAGACTTGAGGCTGTAATTGCTGCCAAAAGTGCTTCAGCAAAGTACTGAGTAAAAGGTCTGAATACTTGTAAATGTGATATTACAGTTTTTTGCTTTGTCATAATGAGTTATTGTGTGCAAATGGATTAGGGGGAAATAAACAATTGAATACATTTTAGAATAAGGCTGTAACGTAACAATGTAGAAAACGTCAAGGGGTCTGAATACGTCCGAATGCACCGTGTATGTACAGTTGGAGGTAAAAGAAATCGTATATCCCCTCTGACCACTGTGTTGACTGTGACCTCTGTGACCTCTGAAAAGGAACCTGCTGGAGTACCTTCCAGACTGGGTGTGTGACAGTAGAAAGGTGGAGGTGCTGGACGTTACACACAACTTCCTGTCTGAACTACCAGCCAGGTTAGTCTCCCTACGAGGACTAGTTCATCCTTCTCTAACTCCTCACTTCCAACTCTAGTTATTCATCTAAAGATGTTCTAAACATTCATATTTGTTAAGGTAGATTAAAGGCCGTTACTTACATTGTCCATCATGTTGCGCTATATGTTTAATATGTCCATCTCGTATCATCCGGATTTGGCTTTTAAACATTCTGAAATGATTATAAGAATGAGCACCATATTAATCTGATTAACATTGGGCATCATTTAGCCAATGTCCGGCCAGAAATAACTGTCCCTAAAACATCAGCAGATGTGTTGACAGTCAGCTGATGAGAGGATTTCATTGCCTGTGTGAAGCCAACGTACGGCTTGTCGTCTTTCTGTCAGCAGACTGTGATCTCAGTATGGTGATGCTGGAGCACTCTGCTCAAAGCAACCGTCATTTAACGTTACCCTTTAACACAACTATATTTGCATTTGAATCGACCAAAGCCTTCACAAACAAGATAATATTCGGCTCAATGGCATAGCTGCAGATGAGACATCTGTGTTATTCTTTCTGGAGTAAATTGTGCTGTGTTGGTTACTTTAGGCTGCCAAGTTGAAAAATACATTGATGGATTTGTTGGGTGTGGAGTTACCTTACCTCAAGATTTCCCCCAGTTTCACAAATGATCAAATTCACAGCAGGAGATGTTCTCTCTCTTTCTTTTTTATCTCCCTCGCCACTAGACTGCTCAGCAGCCTGAGTCTGAGGAAGCTGCTGGCTGGGAACAATAGGCTCCAGAGACTGCCTGACCTACTTGACCACATCCCCCTGGAAGTACTCGACCTCCAGCACAACAAGCTAGGCGAGCTCCCAGAGAGCCTCTTCTACAAGGCCTTAAAGTGGGTCAATCCACCTTCCGCTCTCTCTTCTCTCTCTCTTTGCACCCACCCTCTCTCCTCTTTGGTGCTTGTCCTCTCTCTCCCTCTCTCTGCCTCTCCCTCCATTTCTGACAGGTGTTTTGGAGGTTGCAGCTGATGCTCTGTCTCCCCCAGGGCCTGTGACGCTACTGCTGCTGCTCTAACCCCGGAGCCTCTATTCAACCACAACAGCCAATTAAAGGACAAAACAGGATCGGGCATATTGAAATGAAACACTGCTCTACAGTACATCCTCCTTATATCATGCAGTAGAAATACAATATAAATATTTAATGGGGATGATGTATCTAGCTTAATTTGGTTGGCAGTCTGTAAGAGATGTCTTACTTCACATAGACATGTGGTGGCCCTATTTAGCTGCTCCAGTAGAGGTGGACTGACTGGGTCCACTGGGCTTCTTATGCCAGGCTCTGGAGGGTATGGCTCAGTGGACCAGTCAGAGAGATGGACTGTAACGTGAGCCCCCCCCCCCCCCCAGCAGCTGCCTGACGCTCTACTGTTTACTGTCTGATAAATCACCCATTAGGCCTGGCCTACTCTACTCTGTCTCCCATGCTGAGACATCGAGCGCCAGTGTGACTGCTGTAAAGTGCCTCATTGGTCAACAACATTTGTTTCTCAGTGTTTTAAAATAGCCACCACTAGAAGATGTATTCTTATGGATTTTCTCCCTGTCATCCTTTATCTGAATCTGTTTTGTTAAAGGAAATGTATGGCCAGAGTTTTGGTAACAAGAGCATTTAACTCTCAGGTCATAACAGTTTTAAGAGGAAGTCCTACATTTTACACTGTCTATATCATCTAATGCTGACTTGATATTACACATTTACATCACTTACAGTTGAAGTCAGAAGTTTACATACACTTAGGTTGGAGTCATTAAAACTTGTTTTTCAACCACTCCACAAATGTCTTGTTAACAAACTATAGTTTTGCAAGTCGGTTAGGACATCTACTTTGTACATGACACAAGTAATTTTTCCAACAATTGTTTACAGACAGATTATTTAACTTATAATTCACTATATCACAATTCCAGTGGGTCAGAAGATTACACACACTAAGTTGACTGTGCCTTTAAATGGCTTGTAAAATTCCATAAAATGATGTCATGGCTTTAGAAGCTTCTGATAGGCTAATTGACATCATTTGAGTCAATTGGAGGTGTACCTGTGGATGTATTTCAAGGCCTACCTTCAAACTCATTGCTTGACAACATGGGAAAATCAAAAGAACTCAGCCAAGACTTCAGAAAAGAATTGTAGACGCCCACAAGTCTGGTTCATCCTCGGGAACAATTTCCAAACGCCTGAAGGTACCACATTCATCTCTACAAACAATAATACGCAAGTATAAACACCATGGGACCACGCAGTCGTCATACCGCTCAGGAAGGAGATGCGTTCTGTCTCCTGGAGATGAATGTACAAGTGCAAGAACAACAGCAAAGGACCTTGTGAAGATGCTGGAGGAAACGGGTACAAAAGTATCTATATCCACAGTTAAACGAGACCTCTATCGACATAACCTGAAAGGCCGCTCAGCAAGGAAGAAGCCACTGTTCCAAAACCGCCATAAAGTCAGACTACGGTTTGCAACTGCACATAGGGACCAAGATTGTACATTTTGGAGAAATGTCCTCTGGTCTGACGAAACAAAAATAGCACTGTTTGGCCATAATGACCATCGTTATGTTAGGAGGAAAAAGGGTGAGGCTTGCAAGCCGGCGAACACCATCTCAACCGTGAAGCACAGGGGTGGCAGCATCATGTAGTGGGGGTGCTTTGCTGCAGGAGGGACTGGTGTACTTCACAAAATAGATGGCCGCATGAGGAAGGAAAATTATGTGGATATATTGAAGCAACATGTCAAGAAGTTAATGCTTGGTCGCAAATGGGTCTTCCAAATGGACAATGACCTCAAGCAGACTTCCAAAGTTGTGGCAAAATGGCTTAAGGATAGCAAAGTCAATATTATTGGAGTGGCCATCACAAAGCCTTGACCTCAATCCTATAGAAAATTTGTGGGCAGAACTGAAAAAGCGTGTGCGAGCAAGGAGGCCTACAAACCTGACTCAGTTACACCAGCTCTGTCAAGAGGAATGGGCAAAAATTCACCCAACTTATTGTGGAAGGCTACCTGAAACGTTTGACCCAATGCTACCAAATGCTTATTGAGTGTATGTAACTTCTGACCCACTGGGAATGTGATGAAAGAAATACAAGCTGAAATAAATCATTCTCTACTATTATTCTGACATTTCACCATTCTTAAAATAAAGTGGTGATCCTAACTGACCTAAGACAAGGAATTTGTACTTGGAATAAATGTCAGGAATGGTGATTTGTATTGTATTTGGCTAAGGTGTATGTAAACTTCCGACTTCAACTGTATATCACTGGCAATTAATCCTGGGTTCTTTCCTATTTACATACAACGCTCTCTGCTCCTCCTCCTAGCCTAAAGTACCTGAACGTGTCAGCTAATGCCCTGGAGACAATTCCCCCCAGCAGCCATTCAGAGGAGAGTCTCAGCACCCTCCAGGAACTGTACCTGACGGGGAACAAACTGAATGAGAACTGCGCTGCTCTGCTTGTGGGACACCAGAACCTCAGAGTCCTGCACATAGCCTACAACCAGTTGCTTTCTTTCCCTGCCAGGTAACCAGCTCCACACCCAGTTATTCTGCCTTCCTACTGTACCTATGAAATGCCTCCAATCAGTGGACGTATTCTACACTACTTTAGAGATTGCGTCTCTAGACATAAAATGTTTTCTATTGCTCCTAATATACTGTAGCTATTCTTTAGATCTGATATGAGCCATTGTTCTGTGGTGGAGACATCTCTATACTGCTCTGTGTGTGCAGTAAACTGAGTAAACTAGAGCTGCTGGAGGAGCTGAATCTGAGTGGCAACAAGCTGAAGACCATCCCCTCCACTGTATCCAGCTGTAAGAGGCTACACACCCTCATAGCACACTCCAACCACATCAGTGTGTTCCCCGAGATCCTCAACCTGCCAGAGATCAAGGTCAGTTTCACTCATATCTGTTTATATTAGGGCTGTCCCCGACTAAACAAAATCTTGGTTGACCGAGAGTCGTCCTGTTCTTTCGACCAATCGATCGGTTGAAATATTTTTCCATATATAGGCAGACACACCCTAATAAAAATCAACCATATACACTGAGCTTGTCTGATGCTTTAAGCCACTGTTTGATTAAATAATTAAGATGACTCAAGAAAGAGCCCGATGGGCACATTGTGTTAAAAAAATGAAAAGTAATAATAAATAATAATAAATAATAATATATGCCATTTAGATGGGTCATGTGTGCATTGTGGGTGGTCCCGGAAAAAACCCTGGCGTTACAAGCGCCATGAAAAGCTGAAGGACCACAAAAAAAAAAAAAAAAAGTGATAGCGAGTGCCTGTGTGACTGGTGCACGTTGTCTCTCTCTCCTCCCTGCTGCAGCGAAAAGTCACCACAGCAAGTGTTTATTGCCGCTGTCCGTGCTGAAGCAGCAACGTCATTTCAGCCATTACCTGTTTCTGACTGAAGTTATGTTACTGAAATACGTCATTTGTTTAAGATAACATTCCCTATTCCCTCAAGCTTTGCTCTCTTTACTTGGAACATGTATTCATCACATGCACGTGACCAATAGGGCCTGACCTATAACCTATCATAATCACATCAATAAATTGGTTATAACAAATTTCGAATACAGTAACACATGACAGCAAAATACATGTGGAAGATGTGAAAAATAAACTCAAAACAGGTGAATGTTTACTGGTGTTGTGCCAAACAGTTGCTGTTAGATTATTTACATTTACATTTAAGTCATTTAGCAGACGCTCTTATCCAGAGCGACTTACAAATTGGTGCATTCACCTTATGACATCCAGTGGAACAGTCACTTTACAATAGTGCATCTAAATCTTAAAGGGGGGGGGGTGAGAGGGATTACTTATCCTATCCTAGGTATTCCTTAAAGAGGTGGGGTTTCAGGTGTCTCCGGAAGGTGGTGATTGACTCCGCTGTCCTGGCGTCGTGAGGGAGTTTGTTCCACCATTGGGGGGGCCAGAGCAGCGAACAGTTTTGACTGGGCTGAGCGGGAGCTGTACTTCCTCAGTGGTAGGGAGGCGAGCAGGCCAGAGGTGGATGAACGCAGTGCCCTTGTTTGGGTGTAGGGCCTGATCAGAGCCTGGAGGTACTGAGGTGCCGTTCCCCTCACAGCTCCGTAGGCAAGCACCATGGTCTTGTAGCAGATGTGAGCTTCAACTGGAAGCCAGTGGAGAGAACGGAGGAGCGGGGTGACGTGAGAGAACTTGGGAAGGTTGAACACCAGACGGGCTGCGGCGTTCTGGATGAGTTGAAGGGGTTTAATGGCACAGGCAGGGAGCCCAGCCAACAGCGAGTTGCAGTAATCCAGACGGGAGATGACAAGTGCCTGGATTAGGACCTGCGCCGCTTCCTGTGTGAGGCAGGGTCGTACTCTGCGGATGTTGTAGAGCATGAACCTACAGGAACGGGCCACCGCCTTGATGTTGGTTGAGAACGACAGGGTGTTGTCCAGGATCACGCCAAGGTTCTTAGCGCTTTGGGAGGAGGACACAATGGAGTTGTCAACCGTGATGGCGAGATCATGGAACGGGCAGTCCTTCCCCGGGAGGAAGAGCAGCTCCGTCTTGCCGAGGTTCAGCTTGAGGTGGTGATCCGTCATCCACACTGATATGTCTGCCAGACATGCAGAGATGCGATTCGCCACCTGGTCATCAGAAGGGGGAAAGGAGAAGATTAATTGTGTGTCGTCTGCATAGCAATGATAGGAGAGACCATGTGAGGTTATGACAGAGCCAAGTGACTTGGTGTATAGCGAGAATAGGAGAGGGCCTAGAACAGAGCCCTGGGGGACACCAGTGGTGAGAGCGCGTGGTGAGGAGACAGAGATTCTCGCCACGCCACCTGGTAGGAGCGACCTGTCAGGTAGGACGCAATCCAAGCGTGGGCCGCGCCGGAGATGCCCAACTCGGAGAGGGTGGAGAGGAGGATCTGATGGTTCACAGTATCGAAGGCAGCCGATAGATCTAGAAGGATGAGAGCAGAGGAGAGAGAGTTAGCTTTAGCAGTGCGGAGCGCCTCCGTGATACAGAGGAGAGCAGTCTCAGTTGAATGACTAGTCTTGAAACCTGACTGATTTGGATCAAGAAGGTCATTCAGAGAGAGATAGCGGGAGAGCTGGCCAAGGACGGCACGTTCAAGAGTTTTGGAGAGAAAAGAAAGAAGGGATACTGGTCTGTAATTGTTGACATCGGAGGGATCGAGTGTAGGTTTTTTCAGAAGGGGTGCAACTCTCGCTCTCTTGAAGACGGAAGGGACGTAGCCAGCGGTCAGGGATGAGTTGATGAGCGAGGTGAGGTAAGGGAGAAGGTCTCCGGAAATGGTCTGGAGAAGAGAGGAGGCGATAGGGTCAAGCGGGCAGGTTGTTGGGCGGCCGGCCGGCCGTCACAAGACGCGAGATTTCATCTGGAGAGAGAGGGAGAAAGAGGTCAGAGCACAGGGTAGGGCAGTGTGAGCAGAACCAGCGGTGTCGTTTGACTTAGCAAACGAGGATCGGATGTCGTCGACCTTCTTTTCAAAATGGTTGACGAAGTCATCTGCAGAGAGGGAGGAGGGGGGATTCAGGAGGGAGGAGAAGGTGGCAAAGAGCTTCCTAGGGTTAGAGGCAGATGCTTGGAATTTAGAGTGGTAGAAAGTGGCTTTAGCAGCAGAGACAGAGGAGGAAAATGTAGAGAGGAGGGAGTGAAAGGATGCCAGGTCCGCAGGGAGGCGAGTTCTCCTCCATTTCCGCTCGGCTGCCCGGAGCCCTGTTCTGTGAGCTCGCAATGAGTCATCGAGCCACGGAGCGGGAGGGGAGGACCGAGCCGGCCTGGAGGATAGGGGACATAGAGAGTCAAAGGATGCAGAGAGGGAGGAGAGGATGGTTGAGGAGGCAGAATCAGGAGATAGGTTGGAGAAGGTTTGAGCAGAGGGAAGAGATGATAGGATGGAAGAGGAGAGAGTAGCGGGGGAGAGAGAGCGAAGGTTGGGACGGCGCGATACCATCCGAGTAGGGGCAGTGTGGGAGGTGTTGGATGAGAGCGAGAGGGAAAAGGATACAAGGTAGTGGTCGGAGACTTGGAGGGGAGTTGCAATGAGGTTAGTGGAAGAACAGCATCTAGTAAAGATGAGGTCGAGCGTATTGCCTGCCTTGTGAGTAGGGGGGGAAGGTGAGAGGGTGAGGTCAAAAGAGGAGAGGAGTGGAAAGAAGGAGGCAGAGAGGAATGAGTCAAAGGTAGACGTGGGGAGGTTAAAGTCGCCCAGAACTGTGAGAGGTGAGCCGTCCTCAGGAAAGGAGCTTATCAAAGCATCAAGCTCATTGATGAACTCTCCGAGGGAACCTGGAGGGCGATAAATGATGAGGATGTTAAGCTTGAAAGGGCTGGTAACTGTGACAGCATGGAATTCAAAGGAGGCGATAGACAGATGGGTAAGGGGAGAAAGAGAGAATGACCACTTGGGAGAGATGAGGATCCCGGCGCCACCACCCCGCTGACCAGAAGCTCTCGGGGTGTGTGAGAACACGTGGGCGGACGAAGAGAGAGCAGTAGGAGTAGCAGTGTTGTCTGTGGTGATCCATGTTTCCGTCAGTGCCAAGAAGTCGAGGGACTGGAGGGAGGCATAGGCTGAGATGAACTCTGCCTTGTTGGCCGCAGATCGGCAGTTCCAGAGGCTACCGGAGACCTGGAACTCCACGTGGGTCGTGCGCGCTGGGACCACCAGATTAGGGTGGCCGCGGCCACGCGGTGTGGAGCGTTTGTATGGTCTGTGCAGAGAGGAGAGAACAGGGATAGACAGACACATAGTTGACAGGCTACAGAAGAGGCTACGCTAATGCAAAGGAGATTGGAATGACAAGTGGACTACACGTCTCGAATGTTCAGAAAGTTAAGCTTAAGTAGCAAGAATCTTATTGACTAAAATGATTAAAATGATACAGTACTGTTGAAGTAGGCTAGCTGGCAGTGGGTGCGTTGTTGACACTACACTAATCAAGTCGTTCCGTTGAGTGTAATAGTTTCGACAGTGCTGCTATTCGGGGGCTAGCTGACTAGCTAGCAGTGTTGTTTACGTTACGTTGCGTTAAAAGAACGACAATAGCTGGCTAGCTAACCTAGAAAATCGCTCTAGACTACACAATTATCTTTGATACAAAGACGGCTATGTAGCTAGCTATGTAGCTAGCTACGATCAAACAAATCAAACCGTTGTACTGTAATGAAATGAAATGAAAATGTGATACTACCTGTGAATGCGACCGGGTTGTGAGTCTATTCGGTAGACGTTTATAATAGATTATAGATTATAATATTATAATTTGAAATAGTGTAAAATACACTAAATATGTGTACCAAGGTCTGTTCTAATGAAAATAAATAAATAAATATATAACGTCTTTATTACAGCAGACTAAAAACAGTTGCATGCATTTGTGAATTGCAGTTTATTTATCGTTGAGGCTAATTATTCACCGCTCCCTTTGTTATTTCATTTTTAAACAAAAATGCTTGATTGCATTTCAGAGCATCAATGTCTTATTTGCTGTGTGATGGCATGAACGAATGGATGATTGATTGATACAGTAGCCTATATATTGAAATATAGGCCTTAGTAAGTTATGGTATTAAGACTAAACAGGACACGCTCTTTTGCAAGACCACTAATGATAATGACACTACTTATTAATATAATGATTATTATAATAATAATTGTAATAATAACAGTAAGGAGATCAAGGAAAAGGAGGCTACAGGAGTGAGAGCTGGGTACATATTATGTGTGACAAACAGGTGCTGTTAGATTACAATATCATTTTTCTGCCTGTTTGGAACAGTGTAAACAACACTAAATACATTATAAGTAATACCAGTCTGTACTAACCCCCCCCAAAAAATGTAAAGCTTAAATTACAGCATAGGAAAGATTAAAAACAGTCGAATCTGTGAAATTGCTTTATCTGACATTTTGCTGTTGCATGAGGCTTGGTGCTCAGGGAATCATTAAATAATCACTCAAACAGCCAACAGGAGCAGGATCTGTCTTATTTCTGTAGATATATATGGATGATTTATAAAGCCAGGCATATTTGACAGTTAAGTTGGCGTTTCCTCTCTCCTCATTTGTTTTTAGACAATTAGTCAAGATCTGTTTCCGCTGGCTCCACCACATTGTTTTCAATCCCAATATGCAGGTTAACTTTGCTATTATGCAACATAGGGAAAGGCGTCAATTCTACGGCGCACTGAAGGTTATGTTTCAGAATCGCGGACAGCGACCGTATCCAATGCGGGAGAAAGTGCATTTGTTATAAAATAATACTAGACTTACTAGTGTTGTATTATTTTTTACATAATCTAACCACATACAATTTCAGTATCTCACGTCTTAGAGTGATGGACTGTGCCCTCCCCGTGGCATCTGCAATGGATTAGTCCACTGAGACAGGCACGAATCAGACAGGTGTCTTGTGCACTCCTCGACTAAAGAAATCTCGGTCAACCAACAGGCTATCGACCAAACAATCAACCAGTCGACTAAATGGGGTCAGCCTTAATTTGTGTTTTGTTTATGCATATGTCTTTTAGATGTGTATATGTCTTTATTACAATGTTTTAATGTATAACAGTGTGTGTGTTATCTTCTCCCTCCACCCTGTGTGTGTGTGTGTGTGTGTGTGTGTGTGTGTGTGTGTGTGTGTGTGTGTGTGTGTGTGTGTGTGTGTGTGTGTGTGTGTGTGTGTGTGTGTGTGTGTGTGTGTGTGTGTGTGTGTGTGTGTGGTGTGTGTGTGTAGCTGGTGGACTTGAGCTGTAATGAGCTGACTGAGATCTTACTGCCAGACTCTCTAACGGCCACCCTGCACGAACTAGACCTGACTGGCAACTGCAGCCTCTTGCTGGAGCACAAAACACTCAACCTGTTCAGGTGACACACAGAGACTACCGTGTCACGCCGCACAAAAAAAGTATCAGGCCGCTGGTGTACTTGGATAAGCTATGCGATAAATTATATTCTTGTGCTACAGCGTGAATCATGGTTCAGCCCAGTGCATGGTGAGGTAATGCCCCCATCTCTTTGTCTCTCTCTCTCCTCAGTCACATCACCACCCTGAAGCTGGATCAGAAGCCAGCCATGGCCACCGGGGACTCCCTGGGCTCCTCCACCCTGTGGGACCACGGCTACTCTGAGATGAGCGGGCAGAGGAACAAGTGAGCCGAAGGGAGGGAGGGAGGGAGGAGGGCTGAGGGAGAGAGAGTTAATTTGAGACAGTGAGTGAGCGTGTATGTGAGGGAAGCCCTAATTTATGACAATCTGATGAGAGGCTATAAATGGGATTATGAGATCACGTGTGGTTTTAGCGAGCGCCTTTAAGGAGCATTTCCTCTTTCAGGGAATCGCTGTGAGCAGCACTACATTAAATGGTCTGAGAAGAGGATGTGCTTCTCATAGTCCATATCAGCCCGTTTCTTTTCTGCTCTGCCTCTTGGCTGGCATCCTATTTTAAACCCTACCCGGGGCTATAATATGCATCTATGGAGGAGTTACTTAGTTATCTGACTGTACAGCCCCAGCACAGCTTCCACTGCCTGGGTGAACGTCTGTTGGGCCTGGCATCTAGGCCCCTGGGCACTGGATCTTGTTTAATAGTAGGGAAGGTGGGGAAGCCTAATACTTCCTGTGGATACAATGGGTATAAAGCAGTGTCCCCTGCATCATTGATGGGGGCCCAGTTTGCCTGGCTCGTGTCCTAACAGGGCCTCACAGGGTCATGACCACCACAGTGTCACAGGGGGCCATGTCTGGATGAGCCTCTGCTGCCTCTGTAGGAATAGGGCTCTGTTTCACTGTGTTCAAGTATGGATGAGTTATTCCTGTTTGGCTTGAATTTGAGGAAGATTCTAAGTTTATGAGCAAGATTGTATAATTAAATTTTAAAATATATATATATTTCACCTTTATTTAACCAGGTAGGCTAGTTGAGAACAAGTTCTCATTTGCAACTGCGACCTGGCCAAGATAAAGCATAGCAGTGTGAACAGACAACACAGAGTTACACATGGAGTAAACAATTAACAAGTCAATAACACAGTAGAAAAAAAGGGGTCTATATACAATGTGTGCAAAAGGCATAAGGAGGTAGGCGAATAATTACAATTTTGCAGATTAACACTGGAGTGATAAATGATCAGATGGTCATGTACAGGTAGAGATATTGGTGTGCAAAAGAGCAGAAAAGTAAATGAATAAAAACAGTATGGGGATGAGGTAGGTGAAAATGGGTGGGCTATTTACCAATAGACTATGTACAGCTGCAGCGATCGGTTAGCTGCTCAGATAGCTGATGTTTGAAGTTGGTGAGGGAGATAAGTCTCCAACTTCAGCGATTTTTGCAATTCGTTCCAGTCACAGGCAGCAGAGTACTGGAACGAAAGGTGGCCAAATGAGGTGTTGGCTTTAGGGATGATCAGTGAGATACACCTGCTGGAGCGCGTGCTACGGATGGGTGTTGCCATCGTGACCAGTGAACTGAGATAAGGCGGAGCTTTACCTAGCATGGACTTGTAGATGACCTGGAGCCAGTGGGTCTGGCGACGAATATGTACTGAGGGCCAGCCGACTAGAGCATACAAGTCGCAGTGGTGGGTGGTATAAGGTGCTTTAGTGACAAAACGGATGGCACTGTGATAAACTGCATCCAGTTTGCTGAGTAGAGTGTTGGAAGCCATTTTGTAGATGACATCGCCGAAGTCGAGGATCGGTAGGATAGTCAGTTTTACTAGGGTAAGCTTGGCGGCGTGAGTGAAGGAGGCTTTGTTGCGGAATAGAAAGCCAACTGTTGATTTGATTTTCGATTGGAGATGTTTGATATGAGTCTGGAAGGAGAGTTTGCAGTCTAGCCAGACACCTAGATACTTATAGATGTCCACATATTCAAAGTCGGAACCATCCAGGGTGGTGATGCTAGTCGGGCATGCGGGTGCAGGCAGCGATCGGTTGAAAAGCATGCATTTGGTTTTACTAGCATTTAAGAGCAGTTGGAGGCCACGGAAGGAGTGTTGTATGGCATTGAAGCTCGTTTGGAGGTTAGATAGCACAGTGTCCAATGACGGGCCGAAAGTATATAGAATGGTGTCGTCTGCGTAGAGGTGGATCAGGGAATCGCCCGCAGCAAGAGCAACATCATTGATATATACAGAGAAAAGAGTCGGCCCGAGAATTGAACCATGTGGGCACCCCCATAGAGACTGCCAGAGGACCGGACAGCATGCCCTCCGTTTTGACACACTGAACTCTGTCTGCAAAGTAATTGGTGAACCAGGCAAGGTAGTCATCCGAAAGACCGAGGCTACTGAGTCCGCCGATAAAAATATGGTGATTGACAGAGTCGAAAGCCTTGGCAAGGTCGATGAAGACTGCTGCACAGTACTGTCTTTTATCGATGGCGGTTATGATATCGTTTAGTACCTTGAGGTGCACCCGTGACCGGCTCGGAAACCAGATTGCACAGCGGAGAAGGTACGGTGGGATTCAAGATGGTCAGTGACCTGTTTGTTGACTTGGCTTTCGAAGACCTTAGATAGGCAGGGCAGGATGAATACAGGTCTGTAACAGTTTGGGTCCAGGGTGTCTCCCCCTTTGAAGAGGGGATGACTGCGGCAGCATTCCAATCCTTCGGGATCTCAGACGATATGAAAGAGAGGTTGAACAGAGGGAAATAGAGGGTCCAGATTGTCAAGCCCAGCTGATTTGTACGGGTCCAGGTTTTGCAGCTCTTTCAGAACATCTGCTATCTGGATTTGGGTAAAGGAGAACCTGAAGAGGCTTGGGCGAGGAGCTGCAGGGGGGTGGAGCTGTTGGCCGAGTTGGAGTAGCCATGCGGAATGCATGGCCAGCCGTTGAGATATGCTTATTGAAGTTTTCGGTAATCATGGGTTTATCGGTGGTGACCGTGTTACCTAGCCTCAAATGGTGAGGAAGTTACTTTTAAAGAATGACCAGGCATCCTCAACTGACGGGATGAGGTCAATGTCCTTCCAGGATACCCGGGCCAGGTCGATTACATTTACATTTACATTTAAGTCATTTAGCAGACGCTCTTATCCAGAGCGACTTACAAATTGGATTAGAAAGGCCTGCTCACAGAAGTGTTTTAGGGAGCGTTTGACAGTGATGAGGGGTGGTCGTTTGACTGCGGCTCGGTAGCGGATACAGGCAATGAGGCAGTGATCGCTGAGATCCTGGTTGAAGACAGCGGATGGTGTATTTGGAGGGCCAGTTGGTCAGGATGACGTCTATGAGGGTGCCCTTGTTTACAGAGTTAGGGTTGTACCTGGTGGGTTCCTTGATGATTTGTGTGAGATTGAGGGCATCTAGCTTAGATTGTAGGACTGCCTGGGTGCATGGTGGGCGATCAATTCACAAATGGTGTCCAGGGCACAGCTGGGAGCTGAGGGGGTCGGTAGCAGGCGGCAACAGTGAGAGACTTATTTCTGGAGAGAGTAATTTTCAAAATTAGTAGTTCGAACTGTTTGGGTATGGACCTGGAAAGTATGACATTACTTTGCAGGCTATCTCTGCAGTAGACTGCAACTCCTCCCCCTTTGGCAGTTCTATCTTGACGGAAGATGTTATAGTTGGGTATGGAAATCTCTGAATTTTTGGTGGCCTTCCTAAGCCAGGATTCAGACACGGCAAGGACATCAGGGTTAGCAGAGTGTGCTAAAGCAGTGAGTAAAACAAACTTAGGGAGGTGGCTTCTGATGTTGACATGCATGAAACCAAGGCTTTTTCGATCACAGAAGTCAACAAATGAGGGTGCCTGGGGACATGCAGGGCCTGGGTTTACCTCCACATCACCCGCGGAACAGAGAAGGAGTAGTATGAGGGTGCGGCTAAAGGCTATCAAAACTGGTCGCCTAGAGCGTTGGGGACAGAGAATAAGAGGAGCAGGTTTCTGGGCATGGTAGAATATATTCAGGGCATAATGCGCAGACAGGGGTATGGTGGGGTGCGGGTACAGCGGAGGTAAGCCCAGGCACTGGGTGATGATGAGAGAGGTTGTATCTCTGGACATGTTGGTTGTAATGGGTGAGGTCCCCGCATGTGTGGGAGGTGGGACAAAGGAGATATCAGGGGTATGAAGAGTGGAACTAGGGGCTCCATTGTGAACAAAAACAATGATAACTAACCTGAACAACAGTATACAAGGCATATTGACATTTGAGAGAGACATACAGCGAGGCGTACAGTAATCACAGGTGTTGAATTGGGAAGCTAGCTAAAACAGTAGGTGAGACAACAACAGCTAATCAGCTAGCACAACAACAGCAGGTAAAATGGCGTTGACTAGGCAACGGGGCCGACAGATAAAACAAACAAGCAGAATGGAGTACCATGATTAATGGACAGTCCAGCGTGTATCAGCTATGTAGCCAAGAGATCAGTGTCCAGGGGGCAGCGGTGGATGGGGCAGGGAAGCTGGACTGGCGAGTGTTATCCAGGTTTTAAAAAACTAACAATGACTAAATAGCTTGTAGCTAGTTAGCTGGTTAGCTTCTGGAGGTTCTTGAGTGTGTTATAAAAATAATAGTGATTCCGTATCACATTGGGTGAGGCAGGTTTCCGGAAGGTATAAACAAATAAAAAATCGAAAAGAGATAGAAAGTAAATATGGGTCCAGTGAGTGTTTGGGACGCGGTGATTCAGACGGTTAGCAGGCCTGTGCTAACAAGCTAACAATTTGTAGGCCGGGGCTAAACAAGGTAGCAGTTAGCAGGCCGAATTAGCAAGCAAGGAGATAGCAAGGGCTAGAGAGTTAGCCTTTGGGGGACGTCGCGATGGGGTGAGTCTGTTTATTCCTCTTCATGCGGTGACATCGATAGACCGTGGGCCCGGGTATTGTAGCCCAGGAGTATGCTACGGTGGTAGCACAGGTGCTCTGGCTGGGCTAGCTTCAAGCTAAGTGGGTGGAAACACTAGCCTGGATTAATCATCTGGGGTTGCGGTTTAGCTAGATAGCTAGTTGTGAAGATCCAGCTGAAAAATGTTCCGTTTGCGGTGGGAATCCGGGGATGAAAAATAAATAGGTCCGTTATGCTCTGGTTAGAGTCGCGTTGTTCGAACTGGCGAGAGCTTTCCGAGCTAAAGGTTAGCTGATGACTGGTTAGCTGAAGACCGCTAGCATAGCTGGTGGTTAGCTGGCTAGCTTCAGTTGAGGGGTTCCGGTTCCGAAGTAAATATAAATACTTTAGGAAAAATAGCTACATTGGGGGAGGCGGGTTGCAGGAGAGTATTTGGAAGCTTAGGTTTAGCAAAGTGTTTTTAAAGAGATGTGCGAAGAAAAATATGTAAAAACGAAAAAGAAACGATATATACAAGGGACACGACACGACAGGACGACTTACTGCTACGCCATCTTGGAAACATGGGATTTACACACAGAAAATGTAACCACATTTTGTTTCCACTTTTTGTTTCCACTTTTTCCACTTTTTGTGTTAATCTTATATCAATACTAACAGTATCTTCTCTTCCTTGGGGACAGATTGTGTGTGTCTGTGCTGGCAGTGGACCGCTTTGGGGATAGTGTTGAGGCGGCCTATGGCGTCTTCGACGGAGACCGCAATGAGGAAGTTCCTCGTCTGTTGCAGTGCACCATGGGAGATGTGCTGTCGGAGGAGCTGCTGCATTCCAGTGTGGACAGTGTGTACATGAGCAACACCTTCCTCACCTCACACAGGTATGAGCATCATGCATACACAGACATACACCCATTCTGCTTGTATTACTGTAATACAACTGCATTAGCTAGGAACTAACAAATGCAAATAACAACATAATGAATATTCATAACGGTCTACTTTGAATGTTTAACAAAGAAGCTAGCTAATTGCAGGGCATGTGCTGATAGTTGCATTCTGTGATGTATGTTGTATGATGCAGGAAACTGGGCATGGCTGGTCAGAAGCTGGGTGCATCTGCCCTGCTCTGCTACATCCACCACGAGCCGTCGGAGCTGGGCAGCTACTTCAGCCTGACGGTGGCTAACGTGGGCAGCTGCCAGGCGGTGCTGTGTCGAGACGGCCAGCCCCTGCCCCTCTCCAAGGTCTTCAGCCTGGAGCAGAGCACCGAAGAGATGGACAGGGTCAAACTCAGCAAGGCGATCATCACTGAGGTACTGTTGGGAGTCAGGCGTGTGTGAATGCACGTTTTTGTGAGGGCCTTTGTGTTCATTAAGATCTACTTGTTAGTTAACGTTTGATGTGATGCCTTATGCTCCGAGGTATTCATTTGTATTCAAAGTGCAGAGTCCCCTCCTGTGTTATTGTGTTGTAGGATAACAAAGTGAGTGGAGTGACATGCTGCTCTCGCCTGCTGGGATGCTCTTATCTGTCTCCCTGGGTGCTGCCCAAGCCCTGGGTGCGCACTGAGCCCCTGTGTTCCCAAGATGAGTTCCTGATCCTGGGGAACCGGGCGCTGTTTGAGAGGGTGTCCTACCAGGAGGCTGTGTGCACCGTGCAGGCCGTGAGGGACCCCCGCGCAGCTGCCAAGAAGCTCTGCACGCTGGCCCAGAGCTACGGCTGCCGGGACAATGTGGGGGCGGTGGTGGTGTCCCTGCACATCGGGGAGGACAGCTGTACCTGTGAGCCCCCTCACGCCAGTACTGGTACTGAACCCCGGGGACCCCCTCCAACACCCCTCCCCGTCAGTGCTCCCCCAGGGGAGCAGGCCACGCCATCCTCCAGCAGTGGCATCGCTTCAGAGTTCAACAGCGAGACTTCGGCCTCGGAGGTGGGGAGTGAGGCGGGCTCCACGGCCTCTGACGAGCACCCCTCTGGCCCCACAGTCCGACCTGAGAGGCGCTGTAGTCTCCACCCTGCAGCCACGCTCTGTGCCCCCGCGGGACCCGGCTCAGCTGGAGTAGGGGGGCCCCACCCTGTCCTGTTCCAGCGCCAGCCCTCCTGTGCCACCTTCTCCAGTAACCAGTCTGACAACGGGCTGGACAGTGATGACGAGGCTCCACTAGAGGGGGTCATCTCCAATGGGAGCAAGCTGGAGGTGGAGGTGGACATCCACTGCTGTGCTTTCCAGATCCGTTCTGGGCCAGCCGCGAGCCCAAAGGACCACAACCTGGACAAGACACGCTCAGACTACCCCAACGGAAAGATGCGTCGTCAGAACAGCGTGGTGGTGTCAGCCACTAATGGCTGCCTGCTGGCTGTGTGTGGCAGAGAGATCTCCGACCTAAAGAAGTCCCCCTCCACCTCCAGCCTCTTTGGGAAGAAGCTTTCCAATGGCTCCGTGGTGGCCCCGGAAGATAGCCACAACCTCATCGAGGTAGCCCTGGAAGCCCCAAAGAAGAAGTCGGGTTACTTCACTGCCCCTGCCCAGCAGGACCCCGAGGACCAGCTGGTAGTGCCTCCCAGTCTAGAGCATGATGTTAGGGAACAGCTGAGGGGCCAGAGCCCTATGGTCCCAGGACCTCCACCCCCTTTCACACCCCCCCTCCATCAGAGACCCTGTGTGGGACCACCCCCACCCCCCTGCTCCCATGCTGCCCCAGCGGGACCTCGCCCCTAACCCTATCCCTGCCCTACAGCAGGAAGTCTATGATACTGCCCTCTAGAGGGGGCCAGAGCACAGCGCCACCCTGTGGTAGTCCTGTGACAGTGCCATACCAGGGGGGGCAGAGGAGGTCTCTCTGGCACAGGTGGGATATTCCAGTTCAAGATTCCATTCAGCTCTGTTATGAAGACCAGATGGACATGTGGGGCCTTGACTGTTCACACATGAATGCGTTACGTCACGTTAGACGTAGAGAGGTACTTAGCGAACTGTCTGAAGAACCTGGTGGAACTGTCTGAGTATCAGAGCTGAACAGGCACTGAAGTCACCAACCATGAAAATAGGTTGTGAAAAGAAGGGGGCCACCGGAGGCCAAAATACCCCAGCCTGAACTAGAATACCTCATGTGTTTTAGACTGCAGAACTTGTTTGCAACGTTTCCCTTTACTTGGAAGGAAGGTCAAATAGTGAAATGGTAGAATAATCCATTTGAGTGTGTTATCATTCCATTGCTGGGGGCTGCAGGGGCTCCAAGATCCCAGGGACAAGTCCTGTGACCAAAAGGTGAAAAAGTGCCTACTGTAGATGACTCAGCCCCAGATGTCCCTGCCTCCTTGCCTGTGTGTGTATGGAGGGGGGAGGGGACACACATCAGTATTAACCCTGGAATAGGACATCACTGTGTGACAGCGTCCTCCAGGGGCCACCAATGGTACAGCCACTTCTCGCGCTCTCTCTTTCTGTCTGTCTGTCTGTCTGTCTGTCTGTCTGTCTGTCTGTCTGTCTGTCTGTCTGTCTGTCTGTCTGTCTGTCTGTCTGTCTGTCTGTCTGTCTGTCTGTCTGTCTGTCTGTCTGTCTGTCTGTCTGTCTGTCTGTCTGTCTGTCTGTCTGTCTGTCTGTCTGTCTGTCTGTCTGTCTGTCTGTCTGTCTGTCTGTCTGTCTGTCTGTCTGTCTGTCTGTCTGTCTGTCTGTCTGTCTGTCTGTCTGTCTGTCTGTCTGTCTGTCTGTCTGTCTGTCTGTCTGTCTGTCTGTCTGTCTGTCTGTCTGTCTGTCTGTCTGTCTGTCTGTCTGTCTGTCTGTCTGTCTGTCTGTCTGTCTGTCTGTCTGTCTGTCTGTCTGTCTGTCTGTCTGTCTGTCTGTCTGTCTGTCTGTCTGTCTGTCTGTCTGTCTGTCTGTCTGTCTGTCTGTCTGTCTGTCTGTCTGTCTGTCTGTCTGTCTGTCTGTCTGTCTGTCTGTCTGTCTGTCTGTCTGTCTGTATATATATCCTACTTTATCTCCCTCTCTAACCTGTTGACTGCACAATGGCTGGCAGGACAGGAAACTGGGCTGACTGGCCTTACTCTGTGGCACAAGGATTCAGACTGTGATTGTTAGAGGCAGGTAGGAACATAACAGCAGGCGATTAAAAAAAATGAATCTAATTTTTATTTACTAAAAAAACTAAGAAGTGACCCTTTCTATCAACACCATAATCCTCTATATGGGAAATACAGTTAGTATCTATATACACATTTAGTCTGAGCAGTGTAGTGCAGAACCACATAGTGGTGTAATCACAAGGCCAGCTTGGCCTAGTCCCAGCATCAGGATGCGTATCCATTTGGAAACTATTGAAGCCTTGCTGGGAGGAATAATACAGAAAATAACATTCAAAAGTAGCATCAAGCTCTCATAAAAAGGCAAATGCAAAATAACATAACAGTGCATTGCTCACCTGTACAGAACCAATATGGCATACTGCTTCAAAACCATTATTGTAACACTGTATCCGTGACAGTGCATGGTCAACAAATTTTAACAGAAAAAGTCATTATATTAATTATGTTTAATGGGCAACATGAGTGGTGACAATGAAGATGAAACAATTGTTCACGGTGTTCATATCTCAAAGACGCTACAATGCACACCAGATCCTGTACAGTAATCATTACAAGTGATGGGTGAAAAAACATGTTCTTCACATTATTCGGGTGCCATCATTTAAGGAGTCCAGATACTGTGAGATGTGTAGCCCCTTTTTCTTTCGTTTTTCTAGTTTCATGCTTGTTGTACCCAGGAAATTGTGCAAAATCTCTCCAGTGACCAACATATCGAAAGTGTTTTTTAAGGTTTGAGAATCATTCTGTTCCCATCATTCCATTAGCTTCAGTCAACTGAACAAAATATCCATGTTTAGTGTACTAAAATGAGGATGTAACATGGTATATTATTTGACATGTATATGAAAAGTATGCATGTTGTGAAAGTCTATTTTAATCATGCAGTTTGCATAATTCATTTGGAGCCTATAGATATAGCTGGTTGATGCTCTTCATTTTAAGTCAGTGACTGGCGAGAGAAAGACTAAAAATAATTGAAATAATTAGATATTTCATTCTCATAGATCTACTGACAGATTCAATAGGGGTTTGTGGGATATCTGGTGGTGATAACTATGAATTGCCTCAAATGTTAGTTCTATATCAGTGAATATCACCAGTGTACTCTACCACCGCTACCACCTACTGTATAACAGATTCAGAACAAGCACAGTGTGTTTTTGTTGGCAGGACAGAAAAGCTCATTGTTGTCTTGGCGACAATAAGGGCTGGTTTGAGTAAGAGGGGTGGTGTGAAGCTCACATGAGTGGCAACACCAAACCATTTCAACAGGTGGGTGGATGACTGGATGGGGTATTGTGAAGGAACAATGTTTCAAGAGGAATGTAAGGACACCTGACCTAATGCTGAGGGGGATGTTCTCTTACTCTTCTTTCACAGTGTGGAGACAAGCCTTTGTCTGTTCCATATGTTTCTAAGCTGTCAGAGGACCATTGGTTAATACCATCCAACCAATGAGGAAAACGGGTTTATCAGATTACGTTTATGTGGAATTTTAGCAAAAATGAGCAAAGCACTTTTGTGTCCCAAGAAGAGTGAAAAAACTAAAGTATTGAGTGTAAGCCATTCGTTTTGCATCAGAATTTGAGTTCAGACTTAATTTGGGGCATTTGCTAATGGTTTTAGTGTTGCTAAGGTATGGAGTGGCCCTGACTTTTATCTAGCACAGACATTGTGAAATATGCCCGTCATGGACATTGCTTTGAATAAAGGCATCTGCATAATATGGGTCAGTTGACTGTGAATATGACATTTCTATAAAGTTGTACTTTAAGTTGCAATGTTAGAGGATAGTATACCACTAATTGACTCATCATTGATATAACAAAGCTGCAGACCAAAATCTACCACCCTTCCCCTTTGTGCCAAACTGCCTAACCCATTTTTAGAGAGGACAACTTTCTGACTTAGTAAGAGAGGGCTTGTGGTCTGACAAGAGAATGACTGGGATGTGTTCCTAGATGCCACTGTGAGAAGGCTAGTGGCATGGTTGTAATACTTACCATAGCTGCTTAGCTAGCTACAACCCACTCTATGCTTGTTCATAGCCTTAATTGCAGCACTGCTAGTCCTAATGATGATGGTGACTGTCTTTTTCTGTTGGTTTTATTTCCTTTAGCGGAGCTGGTTTTGCCCTTTGACCTTACGTGGCAAGGTCAGGAGCATATAACACGGCAATATTTTGCATTATTTTCTCCAAATTGCAGAGGGAGCAATGTAACGTTTCAAGCTAGTAGAACAAGGATTGGGACCAGAGGGGTGGATTCTAAAGGTTTAGTAGAATTGGCAGTATTTTAGATGCTCAAAAACCTCACAACTGCTTCGAAATGGCTACTTACTTCATCCTTAACGTTCAAGACTGGATTGATTGGTGAATTTGCCTTTCTAAAGCCTGCTTGCTTATAATATGAGATGTATTACATACAATTGAAGTTGGAAGTTTACATACACCTTAGCCAAATACATTTCAACTCAGTTTTTCACAATTCCTAACATTTAATCGTAGTAAAAATTCCCTGTCTTAGTTAGGTCAGTTCGGATAACCACTTTATTTTAAGAATGTGAAATGTCAGAATAATAGTAGAGAATGATTTCTTTCAACTTTTATTTCATTCATCACATTCCCAGTGGTTTAGAAGTTTGCATACACTCAATTAGTTTTTGGTAACATTGCCTTTAAATTGTTTAACTTGGGTCAAATGTTTCAGGTAACCTTCCACAACCTTCCCTCAATAAGTTGGGTGAATTTTGGCCCATTCCTCCTGACAGAGCTGGTGTAACTGAGTCAGGTTTGTAGGCCCCATGTTCCCACACGCTTTTTCAGTTCTGCCTACAAATGTTCTATGGGATTGAGGTCAGTGCTTTGTGATGGCCTACTTTGTGAAGTGCACCAGTCCATCCTGCAGCAAAGCACCCCCACAACATGATGCTGTCACCCCGTGTTTCACGTTTGGGATGGTGTTCTCCGGCTTGCAAGTCTCCCCCTTTTTCCTCCAAACGTAACAATGGTCATTATGGCCAAACAGGTCTATTTTTGTTTCATCAGACCAGAGGACATTTCTCCAAAAAGTACGATCTTTGTCCCCATGTGCAGTTGCAAACCGTAGTCTGGATTTTTTATGGCGGTTTTGGAGCAGTGGCTTCTTCCTTGCTGAGCGGCCTTTCATGTTATGTCGATATAGGACTCGTTTAACTGTGGATATAGATACTTTTGTACCCATTTCCTCCAGCATCTTCACAAGGTCCTTTGCTGACTTGTGGAGGTCTACAGTTTTTTTCTGAGGTCTTGGCTGATTTCTTTTGATTTTCCCATGATGTCAAGCAAAGAGGCAATGAGTTTGAAAGTAGGACTTGAAATACATCCACGGGTACACCTCCAATTGACTCAAATTTTGTAAATTAGCCTATCAGGATCTTCTGAAGCCATGACATCATTTTCTGGAATTTTCCTAGCTGTTTAAAGGCACAATCAACTTAGTATATGTAAACTTCTGACCCACTGGAACTGTAATACAGTGAATTATAAGTTAAATAATCTGTCTGTAAACAATTGTTGGGAAAATGACTTGTCATGCACAAAGCAGATGTCCTAACCGACTTTCCAAAACTATAGTTTGTTAACAAGAAATTTGTGGAGTGGTTGAAAAACTAGTTTTAATGACTTCAACCTAAGTGTATGTAAACTTCTGACTTCAACTGTAAGTTTTATTCACTTATTTTGTTCCAACTTCGGCCAAAATCTGCTCTTCAAAGGATCAAACACTGTTTAAAGCACTTTGTACATAGGGAGATGAATATATTCAAAGATTGATGTTTGAGTATTGTGTGAGATATTTATAAAAAAAAATGCACATTAACTCATAGGGCTTGAGTTGTCGTTGTTGTGGCTTCTGTCAGCCAAACATATCATGTCTTCTCTAAGAGAAAGTATCCAATAGAAGTGCTAATAATTCAAAGTGGAGTGTGAGAGAATTACAAAACTGCTTTTTCTGGTGGATGCAAGTTTGTCTTTTAGCACAAAGATAGGTATTGTTCTTCCTTGTTCAAGTCTTAAGGCTTTTTTGTATTGAGTCATTCTGCTTCCATGAGAGGAACAGCAGCTGGTGTTGTGGGGTGAAAGATCCTGGCTCCTTCTAGGGATGATAAGTGGCAGAAAGCAGGCATTTTGAATATTGCTTTGTTGGCTAACGGAAGCCACCTGCTGTGCCTCAGGCGGTAACACAGGTACATGTACGCACCACAGGTGTGGGTTTGCCCTCCACCCTGAGCATTTCAGGACAGACTAAAGAAACAGATTTGAACTTGCACACATCTGACATTTTCATATGGCATTTAAGTTGAGAACATAAGAACAGTATGAAGAGGTGATTGTCTTTGATGTGGTTGGTGGAACAAGAGAATTCAAAGTTCTCATAATCCTCTTAATGAACAGGAAGTTGGACTTCAAATACACTACACAATGTAGATGATTATGAACATGAATTCCCTCACATCAAATATGCAAAGTGTCACCTGTTTATATTACTCACAGGTTACACACCTGACCTGAAAATAGGAGGATCCTTTTTTCTTAACTATGGAAATGAGTAGTAACTGAGCATTCTTGTCTGTGTGTGCGTATGCATGTGTGTGAGAATGGTGAAGTGCAGTGTTCTGCCATCGTGTGCGTTTTCACCTTCTGTCAACTCTTTCTACACAGTGGTCCATGTAGAAAAGTTGATCAAGAGGCTCCATAATTGGGCCCTAGTTTGCCAAGTGAGGACCAGCAACACACTACTAAGCTCTGTGCGTTCCAAATGCACCCATGTTATGTGTTCTAGCAGCCAAAAATGCATTCCAAATGTAAGAACATGCATCTGCAAATCCTTAGCCAATTATTATTTGCTATTTTGTTTACAGTCAACTCTCCCTTGCTTTTGTGAAGAACCAAAAAGTTGACTGCTACTAACAAGAGCTAGAAACAATATTGATTGAGAAGGTCATTAACCTAGATAGAGGAATAAATGTGCCTGTACATATGCATACCGTACGTATGGCTATAGTAAGATGGGGCACAGAGTAACAGATCAAGGTGACATCACCTTGATGGCAAAGTATTCCCTTTAATTATTTAGTAGAGGAGATCAACTACTGTTCATGATCTGAGTGCACCATCATCCTATGTAAATACAGCTGTGTGTGTGTGGGTATGCATATTTAAGTAGGTTATTGTGTCAATGCTTTTCTGATTCCGTTGAATCCACTCTCTGTAAACACATGATGTGTTTTATTTCTCTTCTCAGAGGGAGAACATGCTGCCTGTTTGTCATTGCAGTCTGAGTGAGAACGTATGCATGTGTTGCTGTTATATTTCACTGAATGAATCTGGAAAGAATCTGATATTGAGGACGTTTCAATTGTTTAACATGTGACCAAAGTAGACATTGTTTGATCTCACCTTTCTGTACTTTCTTTTCTAGAGATGCTTGAATATTTTCTCTCAATGCCAAGAAGCTGAGGTTTATTTTTGTACATTGTTTCATGCAAATGTATAGGTCCTTCTCCACTACAGAATCCAGAATAAAGGGATTCTATTGTATATCGTTGCATATTATGGTATTTTTATTTAAGATTCTAATTCGTGTATTTAATGTCTGAAGCATGCCATATATAAATGCATATAAATATAAAATATATACAGTGCATATATGTGATTACTTTCTACAAAATGTTAACATTGTTTGTAAGCCAAGGCATTGTTTTGAATATCTGGAGCATATCTAATATTTTTGTTTATATTTTAGCATGTAGAAAACTGCTACAAATATTTGTATTCTGTTAAATATTTGTTGTAATTAGTTTCAGAGGATACCTTGTTTTATCATTTAGGAAAGGACTAACCATGAGCATTTTTGCTGTTTCAGCCAGAATTGTACTCCTTAAAATTTTCAGTGGGCAATGGTTTATTATTTCATTTGAGATGCTGCTATGACTAGTTTTGAGCAGAAAAGCTGTATTTTTAATTAACTTTCAGCCAAGTAGCAATAAAAATTTATACTGTGAAAAACCTGGGCCTTGGTGCATTTCTATCGTTTCCCTACCTTCTGTTCCCCTCCATTGTCTTTCTGATGATCGCATTGGCCAGGCACTATCCACAGACGCAAACCCATGGTGTTTCTGATGATCGCATTGGCCAGACGCAAACCCATGGTGTTTCTGATGATCGCATTGGCCAGACACTATCCACAGACGCAAACCCATGGTGTTTCTGATGATCGCATTGGCCAGACACTATCCACAGACGCAAACCCATTGTCTTTCTGATGAGAGCATTGGCCAGACACTATCCACAGACGCAAACCCATTGTCTTTCTGATGATAGCATTGGCCAGACACTATCCACAGACGCAAACCCATTGTCTTTCTGATGATAGCATTGGCCAGACACTATCCACAGACGCAAACCCATTGTCTTTCTGATGATAGCATTGGCCAGACACTATCCACAGACGCAAACCCATGGTGTTTCTGAGCTGCATTACAGAAACAGTTTACCGTTTCAGAACCAAATGGAAGAAAACATAGCAAAACAAGAGTTTTATTGGATCAATTCAGGTAGATCCGTTCGCTTTCGTTTAAGAAGCGTTTTGCAACAGAATCAGCGGAATGAATACACCCCTGCTCTCTTTGCTCTGCTCAGATTTATGTTTTCAGTCCCAAAGAGACCACAAACAATAACTATTCTTCCACAAGGTAAAATGGAGATATTCTAGGCAAGAGTTCATGAGGAAGAGAAATACATCTGTTTAAGATTTTTATTAGTAAAGAACAATGTTTGACAGTGTAGATGTCTCACATCTGTAACATTTAGTAAAACAAGTGCGGTTTTTGAAGTCACAAATGTACAAAATTGCTCTTTGTACAGTTAAACTTTTATCAATCACAGTTCATATAAAATACACTAGCATTTATAGCTGTTTGACCAAATTTGACCTCAACTCTACATTTTTTCCACTCTATTCACAGTGGGGGGGGAGTGAGCAAACCCCGTTATAAGTTACCATCTTCCATCGCTCTCAGTCTCTTCATCTCCCTCACTGCCCTGAAAGCACGGATGGCCAAGACCATTCCGAAGATGAAAACAATGACTCCAAGCACCCCGAAGAGGCCTCCAGCGATGTCTGCTCCATTGAGTGCACACGCAAAGCCCTGATGCCCTTTGCTCTTGTAGAGCGCTTCCCTCTCTGTACAGATGGGGTTGTCGTAGGTCTCCTGCAGCTTGATGAAGTAGAAGGCCAGGGCAGGGATGTAGCCCAGGCCGATCAGGAGGTTCACCAGGGCCTCACCCAGCAGCACAGGGGGCCAGCGGTAAGGCACTCTCAAAACCCCGAAAGCCAGAATGATGCAGGCATAAACCATCAGAGCCCCTCCACAGGCCATGCTGAAGATGTATGGAGGTAGCTTGAGCTGGTGGAACAGTTTGTCCAGCTCCTTGACCCTGTCTGCGTCGGCTCCAGTGAAAGCCTGTGCTCCTCCATAGTAGTACTGGTAGAGACCCCCGAGGCTGGCCAGGTCCCGGTAACCCCCGGAGTTACTGTAGGACACTCCTGAGCAGATGACTATCAGCAGGTTTACAAAGACCTCCATTATCTGGCATAGACCTGAACAGAACGGATCAAGAAAGAGCTAAATACATGACTTATCATACAGTAAGAGTCTGGGAGAAATCGAGCTGAGTTGAAGGTCAAGTTATACGTTTCACAAGAGAGGGAGGATTATGCGACAATGCAGCTAAATTGAGGTTGATCCGAGTTCAACCAACATGGTTGATGGTTAATTTCAGTGGGAATTTCACCTCAGAGGGAGATAGAACATACAGCATGCCATTGTGTGAATTAAACATACATCATGGATGAACAAACAATTTGGAGAAAGAAACCAAATACAAAAACTCCTAAATGTTGAGTAATACAGATATTATAACTCAAAACACCAATCCCCTCAAATACCCTGTACCCTCCGAGAGGGTGGTCATGTGGTTGGTAAGGTCATTCGCAACCTACCCAACTACATTCCTACTACAGGGGTGTAATTATTAGTTCAAAACATTTTGCAATGGAAACCATTTATGCCCACCGAAATCGAGTTTATATTGGACAAATTCAGGTAGGTCCCTCCCCATTTGGTTCTGTTTGGTTCCGAGTGACTAAATCCCAGGACCAATCAAACAGAACAACGCCTACTACACCGTACCAACAAGATTCACCCACAAAAACATTTCAGGTGTAAGTTGTTGCTGTTTGTTCTTTAATTTAAACATGACTTGCCTCTGGCTGTTAAAGCATATCTGAGGTTGTACAGAGCCTGTCTGTGTTGTGGCTCATAGTATTCCCCCACAGAGGGAGATGTGGAGGCTTCTGTATACCTGCAAAGACAAAATCACAAGTTGATGTCTGCTAAATCGTACATTGATACTACACCACAGAAACCCACCACACCACAACCCTCCTCCATAGCAGAGAGCAGGTTTTGTATTCAAGGGGTTCATATTTACTTTGGGCACCCCAAGAGTCAATGTGCCATTCAAACACAAGCAGACAGACATTACAAGGAGTCAATTCCAAACCAGTGAAACCGGAGACTTCTCACGCTGTACAGTATATGTGGTCAATAATACGGTAACAGAATGATGCAGACTCAGATTTTCACTTTAATGTCTGCCAAACAAAAAACAATGATTGGAAAGTTAAATAAATCATACAACTATATCCCCAAGGATGACTTTTCCTGTGTTTTATATACACAGTGTAATAAACAGTAGGAACACCTGCTCTTTCCATGACAGACTGACTAGGTGAAAGCTATGATCCCTTATTGATGTCATCTGTTAAATGTACTTCAGTCAGTGTAGATGAAGGGGAGGAGACTGGTTAAAGATGGATTTTTAAGTCTTGAGACAATTGAGATATGGATTGTGGCATGTATACTATTCAGAGAGAATGGGCAATACGTAAGATCTAAGTATGGTAGTAGGTGCCAGGTGCACCGGGTTGAGTGTGTCAAGAACTGCAACGCTGCGGGGTTTCTCACACTCAAAAGTTTCCCGTGTGTATCAAGAATGATCCACCACCCAAAGGACATCCAACCAACTTGACCCAACTGTGGGAAGCATTGCAGTCAACATAGGGCAGCCTCCCGGTGGAATGCTTTAGACACCACCTAGAATCCATGCATTGACGAATTGAGGCTGTTTTGAGGGCAAAAGGGGGTGAATCTCTATAATAGTAGTATTCCTAATATAATAGTGTTCCTATTATTTTGTACACTGTATATTTCCACACTGAGGTTGGAATAATAATGTGAAATTGTGAAAATTATGATAATGCCCTTTTAATGTTTTGGTGGGATGGAGTTTTGGCCTGCCTGGTGACATCACCAATAAGAAAGAGTTCCAAACCTCTCTGCCCATAGAGGGGTTAGTTGTTTAGCAACAAAACCAACATGTGCTCAACAATGCCCAGGATGGTAACTGTGGAAGCCACTCTGTGACAGTCAGATGGTCTCTTACGCTCTCTGTTGTCCTTGTTGACTACTGCCTCTGTGGTCAGGTGGTGCGTCCTTGTGAGAGTGAGGTGTCGTATCCCACTGTCTGCCAGAGTTGTCCTTCTCTCTGACCTTCCTGTCAGCTCCAGAGTCCTTCTCATCCCTGTATCTCTCGTCCATTTGGTCTCTCTTCCGCCGGTCTCTCTCTCTTTTCCTTTCCCGGTCTCTCTCTTCATGTGAGGAGCTTCCTCGGTCGTGAGTGCGGTCCCTCTCCCTGCTCTTGTCATACTCATCCCTCTCCTGGTATCTGCTTTTCTCTGGCATTGTCTGGTCTCTTGGCCACTTCTCTGAAAATGTATTCGAATGAACATTGCCGTGATCAATTGAGTATTAGTGTAAAGGTGTCATACCGATATCTCAGGGAGATCAGATGAATATCCCAATCTATTATTTGTGCATGTAGCCCAACTAAACATTGGTGGCAATGCTTGTTGGCACTAGTGACAGTTACCACGTGGCATTCCTCAGATTCAGAAATGACTACAGAGTAAAGATGGGGGCAATCTAACAGCAGTAATGGGTATCTCTCCGTAAGGAGCCCTGGGGAAGAGATGTAACCTGAATCTTCCGATATGGTCTGACTGTGACCCACGTCTTGGGTGGTTCTTACACTACCAGGCAAAAACTGTCCAGGAGAAACCTGCCAAAAACCCACCCCTTCTGTCAATTGGCTCCTGGATGCTTCTCTTTTTATTGTCTCCTGACTATTTCCTCATTCTACAGGATGTAGTACCGCCCGAATGAGGAAGCAGCCTGGAGCCAATAGAGAGATGCATCCAGGAGCCACATGAAAGCGGGGCAGGTTTTGGGCGTGTTTTCCCTGGATGGTTCCAACCTGGCCAGGATGGGAGTCAGTCAGACCCATCCTGAATGATATCGCGATGATTCTGCACACAACTGAATACACGTTGAAAAACTTTGACAAAGGTTTAAAACGTCAAACAAAATGGTGACACTGACTATCAATCTGGTCTCCGAGCCTTTCGTATTATTCTGTAAGTAAATCTGAGGTGCGCCATTTAGTATGACGTTTGGTATGGTTACATAAGACAGATGGTTACTTAAGGCAAAACCGAAAGTATAACGCGAGAGTCTAGCAACCCAAATGTCACAACATATCATACGAAATGGGTGATGGACACCCACAAATGAATACATACCATACTAAATGGTGTGTTTCGGATTTACGTACAGAATAATACAAAATGCTCTGAGACCAAGTTGTGATTTGAGGGTTGAAGGCACTAGGGAATAAAATTTGTTTGATGAAGTTAAAAACATACAAGTTAACGTTACCTGTGACGAATGATAAGGGTCACGGGTATGCTGTGTGTTGAAGCGAACCAAACATTGAGATAACGAATTGATGAATGAAGAAAGAATAATTAACAATACCTCTTAATTCTGGTTCTTATCTGGATTAATTTGTGCGAATGATTGGATTCTTTACGTCTTTTACTTTTCCTGTATCTTGGGACGTCTTTCGTCTCCAAGCTCCTCCCTCTCACCTGTTCGCTCTATAGAACTCCACCCCTACCACAAAAACAGCATTCCGAGGGCATGGGACAAAGGTGTGTAGTGTCGGTGGAAAAAGTGGTGTTTCAATTGTGAAGTTTTTGGGTGTCAGAGATTTTACTGCAGAAGAACTACTGGGGGCTTTAAGAGAAGGGATTCCAGACTCCCAGGCAGGACGACTCTGTTGGTGCCAAAGTAGTGGGAAGGGGTGTTGGGGATAGTTAGATTGTGATTCATCCACCCCCCCCCCCCCCCCATACACACACACATTTCCCTTTTTATTTTTTACACATGTGCATATGGATGGAATGTTGAATTAGCAATACAGTTTCGTTATAACAACACAATCGGTCTGTCCTAAATGATACGTAGCTGACAGCTCTTTTAACTCCTACTCAAGCTGTCAAACGTTCACTACTATACCCTCCTACCCGGACGTAAACGCACGCGTTCCCAGAGCACACTAGCCATCCGCGGCGCGCGCAGGCCAGAAGCAAGGAGGCGAGACAGAAATGGCGGCGACGGCGGGGGAAGCAGCGTGATATGCTGTAGCAATAAAACAACCTTAAAATACAACTGTCAGTCCATTGTCGAGAAAATGAAAAAGATGTCGAATTAGGCTGTCTTTTGTAATAATTATTACAAAAAAACGAACACCTTCCCCGGAGAACGTCCATCTTCTGATTGGAAAAGAGAATCTCACAGGGAGCATGGCTTCTCAGAGTAACGTTAACCAGGTAACGTTACAACTATTCACGCTGCTGATACGCCTAGAATTTCACATTTGACATAAGATTCATGGAAAAAGTAGTCTTAAGTAAAATATTGTTAGATTTCTTGATGTGTTTCTTGGCCACAATATAGTGGTAACTCGCGTCATAGAGACGTGTGATGATAAATGCTTGCTAATGCTGCCCTAAAAAGCCTATTTCCCCATTGAAACACCAGCATGGTACAGGCCCGAGGAGCCTCCATTCAAATTAGCCAACAGTACTCGAAGTAGGGTTAGTTGAAAATCTAAAAATTGGCAAAAATCGTGGTCACGTTTTGGGTTGAGAAAATAACATTCGAAAGACTCGAACAGTTGTAATTTTCCTTTGACAATTTGTAGTTGTTGAAAAATGCTGCGTGTATGTGCATGGCCCACCTGCTCTGGCTGATGCGACAGGCCTGCTTATCACAGTGCAATTTTGAATAACTGGTTGTTAGCTAGCTTAGCATTTAGATACGAGTAATGTTAAAAAGTGCCGACGAGTTATAAGCAAGGAATTCATAAAATTGTATATGGTCAAACGTAAACTTTAATTGATTTGTCTGGTCAGCTAGCTACCTAGCTTCATTTAGTTAGCTGGACAACTAGCCAGAGTTCGTGCGGACGCAGGTGGTGTGGCTAATGATTTAGCTACTAACTACACTGGGCCTGATCAGAGGCGGTTTATGTATATTTCCGAATCTGTACCATTAATAATTATGCAAACGGTTCGGAGCTTGCGCGTTGTGCACTCCGTTTTTGATGTCCCCTTTAGAGCACGTAGCTAGTTGTGCTGCTATCAAGGGAAGCTGACTCATGTGGACAGACCTCCATGATCTGTTTAGCTGTAATGACTTGTCACGGCCTGAAGTCGTAACTACTAGCTAGGTAGCTACCTATCTATCCTACATTGAAAGGTAGCTAGCTAGGGTAGCCTAGTGGTTAGAGCGTTGGACTAGTAACCGAAAGGTTGCAAGTTCGAATCCCCGAGCTGACAAGGTACAAATCTGTCGTTCTGCCCCTGAACAGGCAGTTAACTCACTGTTCCTAGGCCGCCATTGAAAATAAGAATTTGTTCTTAACTGACTTGCCTAGTAAAACAAATGTAAAATGTTTAAAAAATATTTTTCCCCCGTGTATAACATTAGCTAACAAGCTAGACATGGCTGTATACATCCATGTAGCAAGCTTGCCTGCTGTGGACCAGGCTAGTGAATTTCTAAATCCACCAACCTATGGAACATACTTTTTAATTCAGGAAATGGTAATCTGGAATGTTGAATAAAATAAAATATGAGCCTACTGTACCGGTTGTCTCCGTGGGCAGGAATGAGACTATAATATATCCACAATAAATTATTATTAAACTAACTTTTCAAAGTGCTGGTAGTAAGATTTGTCACATTTGGCACAAGCATGAACACAATGCATAAACATGCACGAGATGCATGTATACTTGCCAAGCTCTGTACGTTTTTTTACATGGTTTTGTGCATGTCAGGTGATAGAAATCTGAACACACTACCAGTACTTTGAAAAGTTGGTTTAATAATACTTTCCTGTGGATATATTGTATAATTCCTGTCCATATAAGGAGAGCCACGCAGATAACCGGTTGAGTGGGTTCAATTTAAATCGTATTCACCATTCTAGCTTGTAGAGGACCGTTTCCTGAATTAAACACAGATGTTCCAGACCTTGGTGGATCGCCTAGTTAAAAAAATAATAATAATTTAAAGCTAGAAATTCACCTTTCTGCTCCCCGGGCTAGGTAGTAGTGCTGAGCGATTAAAAGAAAAGTTGGTTATTTTTCATTTTTTTAAACAACTAATTGACCGATGACGGTTCAATTATTTTAATTCCAATTTTTGAGCCCTGCGCATTTTCTGTAGAGATAAATGGAATAAAGTCTGCACTGTGTGACGTTGTAGTTTTCAACAGGCTAATATACTACGTACTTTGGTGCTGAAAACATGGTGATTTGAGTATGATGACCATAATCTATTGTGCCAGCCTACTTTTCCATTCTGTTTGGAGCTCTGAGCGATAATAAAAATGAAATGGAGCTGACACGAAGACTAAGCGAAGAAAGAATGTGCAATCGAGAGGGGTAGAAACAGTTTCGAGGTATCTCTACCTGAAAATACATGACCTAAGGGATCGATGGTTGGTATTCAGCATTCAAAAGTATGCCTTATTTCCTTTGAATAACTACTAAAATTGTGGTTTTTGTCAGACAGCATAGGCCACAGATCTATAGAGATTGATGACTTGAAATGAAATAGTAATCAAATATTGTATTAAAGTAATGCGAATACATTATGGTTGATAAGTAGTAATATACAGTCAGTTCCATTAATTGTTTTTTATTTTATTTTATTTTGTTAGTGTTCAACCTGCATAATTCATAATTCTTTGGGACATTAAATGCACTATCGAAGATTGTGAGTGTTTCTTAATAAACACCACTCACCTCAAAAAGCACTAATCGCACAGCACTACTATGTTGTAAATATCATAGCTAGCTAGCAGCTTAGCTTTGTGCTATTGTTCTACCATAGCTATTACTGTTACAACTTTCCATTGCTTATGTCTGCTTGAGATCTAGTGTTGGCTAGCAGCTTCTTAGTTTGCAACAAGGGTTCTCAAAGTGGGGTCTTCTAAGATATTAGCTTTAAAGGTGCAACAACACAAACATCTCTGCCACATGACAAAATGTGTAGATTGCAGGAAATTAGCTTAAACTGCAAAATTATCTTCGATGCCAAGAGACGGGCCTTTAAAATGGTTCTTCCCAGGGCCCGAGACTTGGTTCATCTGACCATGCACAACCAAAGTCATAAAACTCAGTGTAAGCTGTTTAAAATATAAAAAAATCGAGTTCTGTTTATGAGGGCGTCCCACATTAATTTTGGGGTGGCAGGTAGAATAGTGGTTAGAGCGTTAGGACAGTTTATTTTTTATTTTTTTCACCTGGCCAAGATAAAGCATAGCAATTCGACACATACAACAACAGTTACACATAGAATAATCAAAACATAGTCAATAATACAGTAGACCAAAAGACAACAAAGTCTATATACAGTGAGTGCAAATGAGGTAAGTTAAGGCAATAAAATAGGCCATGGTGGCGAAGTAATTACAATATTGCAATTAAACACTGGAATGGTAACGCTCTAACCACTAGGCTACCTGCCACCCCAAAATTAATGTGGGACCCCCTCATAAACAGAACAACTCTAAATGAATGTGCAAGTAGAGATACTGGGGTGCAAGGGAGCAAGATAAATAAAATAAAAATACCGTATGGTGATGAGGTAGGTAGATGGGCTGTTTACAGGTGCAGTGATCTGTGAGCTGCTCTGACAGCGGGTGCTTAAAGCTAGTGAGGGAGATATGAGTCTCCAGCTTCAGAGATTTTTGCAGTTCGTTCCAGTCATTGGCAGCAGAGAACTGGAAGGAACAGTAACCAAAAGGTTGCTGGATCAAATCCTGGAGCTGACGAGGTAAAAATCTGTTGTTCTGCCCTGAACAAGGCAGTTAATTGTTCCCCGGAAGGCCATCATTGTAAACAAGAATTTGTCCATAACTGACTTGCCTAGTTAAATAAAGGTTGGAGTAAATAAAAACCTACTTTCACAAAATGGGTCGCCTGGTGGAAAAAGTTTCAGAACCCCTGGTTTACAATACAAGGAATGGCAGACGTTTCAAATTTGAGGGTTATAATCTACACTGCCTTCAGAAAGTATTTACACCCCTTGACTTGTTCAGCATTTTGTTACAGCCTGAATTTAAAATGAATTACATTGAGATATTATAACCCATAATGTCAGTGGAATTATGTTTTTATAAATTAATTTATATGAAAAGCTCAATGTCTTGAGTCAAGTATGGTGTAGTTATTAATTCCACTTTGGATGTTGTATCAATACACCCAGTCACTACAAAGATAAGGCATCCTTCCTAACTTTGTTGCCGAAGAGGAAGGAACCCAGATTTTACCATGGTGACTTTAAAACAGAGTTTAATGGCTGTGACGGGAGAGAACTGAGAATGGATTAACAACGTTGTAGTTACTCCACAATATTAACCTTATTGATAGACTGAAAACAAGGAAGCCTGTACAGAATAAAAATGTTCCAGAACATGCATCCTGTTTGCAACAAGGCACTAAAGTAATACTGCAAAACAATGTGGCAAAGCAATTTACTTTCTGTCCTCAATACAAAGTGTTATGTTTGGGATAAATCAAATACAATATATTACTGATTACCACTAGCTTACCACTATATTTTCAAGCATAGTGGTGACTGTATCATGTTATGGGTGTGCTTGTAATCATTAAGGACTGGGGAGGTTTTTTTTAGGATAAAAAGAAACGGAATGTACCTAAGCACAGGCAATATCCTAGAGAAAGCCTGGTTCAGTGTGTTTTCCACCAGATACTGGGAGATGAATTCACCTTTCAGCTATACAATAACCTAAATCTAAAGCCAAATATAAATACTGGAGATGCTTATCAAGACGACGGTGAATGTGGCCGAGTTACAGTTTTGACTTAAATTGGCTTGAAATACTATGGCAAGACCTGAAAATGGTTCTCTAGCAATGATCAACAACCAATTTGAATTTTGAAAAGAATGATGGGCAAATGTTGCACAATCCGGGTGTGGAAAGCTTTTACACTTACTCAGAAAGGCTTGCAGATTTAATTGCTGCCACAGGGGATTCGAACACAGGAGTCTCCCACCCTGTTCCTGGAGAGCTAACTTCCATTACGTTTTTGCTCCAACCCCAGTTGTAACTAACTTGATTAATATTCTCACCCAGCTAATTATTAGAATCGATGTGCTAGATTAGGGTTGGTGTGAATTTACAGGACGGTAGCTCTCCAGGAACAGAGTTGGAGAACACTGTTTTAACATGCTGTTGAATCTAATCAATATGTTTTACAAATGTTAGATTTCTTCTTCCACTTTGACAGACTATTTTGTGTAGATCGTTTACAAAAAATGACAAATCAATTTGAATCCCATTTTTGTAACAACAAAATGTGGAGAAAGTCCACGGGTGTGAATACCAGCTAACTAGTTAGTACTTTTTCTTGTTGGCCTATTGGTAATCTGTCATAAGGTCCATGTTTGTCCATCTACTAAGTGTTTTTAATCCTACTCAACCATTATCAACAATGGTGGTTTATAGCGACACTTAACCTCCTGCTCCTACCTGACACGCAGGCGTCCCATCTAGATATCTGGAAATGCAAATGCGCTACGCTAAATGCTAATAGTACTAGATAAAACTCAAACGTTCATTAAAATACACATGCAGGGTATTGAATTAAAGCTACACTCGTTTTGAATCCAGGCAACAAGTCAGATTTTTAAAATGCTTTTCGGCGAAAGCATGAGAAGCTATTATCTGATGGCATGTAACACCCCAAAAGACCCGCAGGGGACGTAAACAAAAGAATTAGCATAGTCGTCGCTACACAAACCGCACAAATAAAATATAAAACATTCATTACCTTTGACCATCTTCTTTGTTGGCACTCCTAGATGTCCCATAATCACTATTGGGTCTTTTTTTCGATTAAATCGGTCCATATATAGCCTAGATATCGATCTATGAAGACTGTGTGATAAAAGGAAAAAAATAGCGTCTTATAACGTAACGTAATTTTTTTAAATTAAAAAAGTCGACGATAAACTTTCATAAACCTTCGAAATACTTTTGTAATGCAACTTTACGTATTAGTAAACGTTAATAAGCGATCAAATTGATCACGAGGCGAAGTATATTCTTTAGCTGTCCGTCTGGAAATAATGTCCGGGTAAATCTCAACCAAAATATCCGGTCGGAGACCGGAAGAACTGCGCTGCCTTGCGTCTGTTTGACCTAGAAACAAATAGTAGGCAAATGACAAGACTCTAGACAACGTGTGGAAGCTGTAGGTATTGCAACCTCAGCCCCATTAAATGTGGTTCACCTTTATCAATGGGTTCAAGTCGTGCATGGATATATTTTATCATTTTCAGTGATCAGATTTTCCTGCACTTTTCGATGAAATGCACGTTCTGTTATAGTCACAGCCGTGATTTAACCAGTTTTATAAACGTCTGAGTGTTTTCTATCCACACACACTAATCATATGCATATACTATATTCCTGGCATGAGCAGCAGGGCGCTGAAATGTTGCACGATTTTTAACAGAATGTTCGAAAAAGTAGGGGGTAGGAGTAACAGGTTAAATCAATACAGAGTCGGCCTAAACTAGATGTCAAATTCCCATTGTGCCATAGGGTCCACCCCACCAGAGCTGGTGAATGTAAGAAGACTATCTAGCTGGCTGGCTTGGAGTTTAAGTTTAGGTGCATGTGTGAAACTGTGTATATCTCACTGAAGGGGCGAAATATTAAACCATTGATCTAAGGGAGGTAGTTTTGTTCTGAGTTGGCTGTTTTTCCTCCTGATGTGTCCACTGCCCTACCATTTGATATTCTTAATATAAAGCTCTGGTATCAGGGATTGAATGCACGTAATGTAGACATTCATTTATGATTCACAATAAAATTATATTTTACACTATAGATTGTCTCTGAGCATAGAAGCAAATTGATTGAATGCCCATTGCAGAGAATTGAATGTTCCTGCAATGTATGGGTTGTGCACAAGGAGCAGCAGAAACCACACCTTTGCTTTATGACTCAGGGATTCTAGATTGAAGCAAAGGGTAGAGGAATGGCAGTTGTTGGACACCGTTTCACATCACAGCGGTGGGTTGTCTGGGTGTTGCATACCAAAGTATCATCACAGTATTTTCCAAGTTATTAAATTAATGCTAGGAGTCTTCAGCTGAGTAAATGCTTCCATGTATTGTGGACGTCAAGCATAAAATGGTTCATGGGCCTGTATAGTTTCTACCTTAGTATATTGTACTGTGCATTTGTGAAAGTGTTATGGTTCATTTCCAAGCATGATCTGATATGCTGGTGTTGGCCTTCATCTTTTGAATGGTGAGCTTCTGATTCAACGTTATGGAAATGGCACATGAGGCTCAGAGTTGCCTGGCTGGTAAGGTATTTTTCTGAACAGCAGGGTGGAGCTGTGTTTAAAGAGCTGGGCTTGCCTTCCCATTTGTCTTATTCTTGAAAGATCCTGCAACACAATGGCCTCAGAGAATACCATCCGCTGTTGGTAGTGTTTGAATGACATCGCCCGGTATTAAAGTGTCTCTTACGTGAATAAATTATAGTCGTCTTCTCTGTTATGTTTCTGCTCAGTGTTTTTTTAGTTCTTGGGCGTCACTCACTGTCAGCTCATTTATTCATAAGAATGTAATACACAAGCCCCGACATGCATCATTGGTTTATTCGAAACGTGTTTGACCTTATTTGTAGTGTTACATATTCAAGGAATGCCAAGTTTGCTAATAGTGACTTTTTGCATTCCAATTTGTGAAGCCTTGCAGGGCTGGCTGAGTCCCAGTCCAATAGGGAAGACTGAGTAGTGATGAGGTAGTCCCAGTTCTTGTAGGTATATGGGGTAGTGGATTGTTATTCTATGCATCAGGTGGGAGTTGGTCATGTCTGGTAACTTGAAATTCCAGTGAAACAACTTGTTTGACTGGATCTTATCAGCTTGTCTGCTGTTTGACATATTTTCTCTCAATATACCCCCACCCCTCTAAGCCATCTGCCCCATCCACTTCCTTAAACCCTTCTTCCACATAAAGCACATTTTGGATGTCGTTTTGTTAAACAGAAGCCTCATTGAATGCTCTCTGTAATATATGATTATCATTATACTCTATTGACGTAAAGTATACTAACATTAGACATTTGCATGTGTTCAGTTTCTCTAGTCTAGCTCCTTTTATCAGAGACCATGTCATCGTGCTTTATATTTCATATGGATCCCACCTTAGAATGTAAGCCCCACCCCTGCTCCCTGATCTGTAACAACATTCATTAAAAGTGTATGTGTGCGCACACCATCTCACTGGAGCATGTTGAAGTAATACAGATGACCATTTTGTGGTAATCCTCAATCCATACCAACAGCGAGGGAAGCTTAGTGTGGTACGTGTGGCACGCCTGTAAAAAGAGGCAAAGGGACATTCTTTCTGTTGTGATTGTATTAGTTGTCCCGAGGCCTTTGGATTATAGCTGGCTGTTTGTCGCTTGTAGTGCCATTTCAGCAATGTTGGGCCCTCATTTGCGAAGAGTTACATATGCTTGAACTGCACTTTCTTTTCTCTGTGTCTCCCTTTTCATGTCCCACAGTGCTGGGAGGATTCTGTGTGGTTAGCGAGCTTGTTTCAACTGTTCTTTACTGCTCCATGTCATTGGACACCTTCCCCTCACCATGCACCACCAACACTTGTTTTATTTAGAAATCATTTTTTATTTGTTGCCTAATGAAAGACTTCAAGGTTTGTTTTTCAGGCTGTAATGTTATGCAGATATGTTTTTGGCCCCTGCTATTCTGTAATGTGCCAAACCAAGAAAAGTCAACCATGCAATTGAAGGACCAGTTCACCCCACTGTGCAGGGCTGTCAGTGTGCAGCAAGTGTAAGAGACCTTCAATTACACAGTGCCACTGGGATTAACTTAACCTGCCTTCCCCATGCTGGCTATAAATATCTTTACATAGCAGTGTATTGCTGTGGCCAGCACGTGGCTGGGTAGAGTACTATCCCACTGTTAGTGTCTGGTCTGGAGGGGGATTGCCTTGTCAGGTTCATGCCGACATTTTAACGCCTTCCCTAAAGATTCCCATTTAGATGAACACACATTGGCCGTGGTCCAGTTGAGTTTCAAACTGATTGATAATGGCAGAAGGGTGTGGTTGTGTGTGTGATTTGGGGATTCCTATATTTATGAATATTTGAAACATCAGACGTGGGCCATTGTAAATTAACTACATTGAATTCTTATTACTGCATGGATCCTCAAACAATACGAATGACCACCCCACTTCCAATTATTAATATGGGGAATTTGGTTGTGTGTAGTGTGAAAAGTGTTGCCAGTACTCAACTCAATTTGCTTAATCACATTAGTGTGGAGCCTTGTGTAAAAGGTGCAGCTAGAAGGAGTAATCCCTGGACAGTGCTTGACATTAACTTTTTTTAAAGTCATTTGTCCAAAAATAGAAAAACGTTACAAGGAACCACTTTACAAAATAAAATGCATTACTGTATTGTTTACCATAGAGAAGAGAATCAGACAAAAATGTTGGCTGCACTCTACTTATTGATGACTTTGCATATTCAAGCCTGTCTCTAAATAAAACACTGCCCCCTTTAAGGAGCTCCTGGAGGATGTTTGGCCACCTTTTGGTAGCCTATAAATAATTGCAGCATTAAAATGACAACCGTATACTTTTGTATGTCCACGGTTTAAAACACTCTGGGAGAGTTCTGGGACGACAGATCCAAAATTCATAACCACTGCGCATAAAAGTAAAACAATGAGACTGATGAAACTGATCAAACAGTTTTGCTTAATGTTGATACATTTTTATTCCTTCATATTATACGCTCAATTTTTTTTTTAAATGACAGTTTATTATGAAATAGTTTCAAAATGTTGGCCACCTCCACAACAGGCACTGTCCTACAGCCTCTAGGCTTGTGACCATTTGATCTAAACTAAGTGCCCTGAGTATGTCGACAGAATCAAGCCTTCAGAGGTTTAATGTTAATTATCCTAAATTATTTTTGTCAAACATGACTGGTGTTTACCCTATATTTATGTAATTAAAATTCACATTAAAGTTTGGCTACATCTTATGGCGCCTCCAAGTCGGCATCGGTTTGGACATGAGGCTGTAGCTGATATGCATATCACATACACTTTGTCATGTAGGGTTTTTATTTGGTCTCTGATCCAATTCTGATTGGAGTAATTATTTTTTAATTATCTACTTGTCAGTTTTGGGCAACTTAAATCTGTTATTCTTGTCCTGCAAGCATTAATATCAAGCCCAGCTGGATGAACCCATGGGGTCACAAGTCCAGTCCAGCATACCAAATAATGATACTTCACTGCCATTAACATTTTCCTGCCCCAGAACATTGTGAGCATTTTTGAAGTTGTTACATTGGGGGACATAAGATTGATAAAATAATGCATTGTGGCCAAATGTCGGCCAAGATTTCAAAAGCATTGTTTTGCTCCACTTTTGAAGAAACAAAAAAAAGGGACTACAATAGTTACTTGTAGTTCATTCCCTTAGAATGTGTTACATATTGGCTGAAGACAGTGAGTTGGGTCTCTCCATTTGGCTCAGTTCTCTGGGAAGTGGGCTGCCGGGAGCCATTTTGCCATTCTAATGCTGCATGACTCGTCACTTTTTTATGTTGTCCCTTACTTTTACCCAAACCCATGGCGCAATCTGGGCAGACTGATAGGCAAGCCCTCTCCCAGGAGGCCTAGTTTTACTTCTCTAACGGGTCTGTCACAACTGTATCAGTTAATCAGTAAGAGGTGTACTCCTTGTCTGTAAAGTTCTCTGTAGACAAATGGAGGGCGAAAGCAGACTTTTTTTCAAAGTGTGTTTCTCATGGCGTCTTGGATGTTTTAGCAATATTTCACACCTACGTTTCCTACACATGTTAATATTGAAGATGCCATGTAATATATGTAGTAATTTAATAAACAATATATTGATTTTAAAAGGTTGCACATGATTATCCTCAGTATGTTGAATCAGATGTTTTATGTAAATATATATTTTCTCTCTGCGCAGTACATCTTCGGGGAGTTCAGCCCTGATGAGATCAATCAGTTCTTCGTGACTCCACGATGTTATGTTGAGGTAAGACAAAGAGTTTTGAATGAGGCTTGAATTAAATATTTTTTTCACATACGTTTCCCCCAGCTTATAGCTGTTTTGACACAGTCTAGTCTACGGTGTTAAGTGTTGGTGTGCCGTTTGCTCTTAATGTTAACCGGGTCGATCTTAAGAATGGCCTTTTGGAAGCTCATTAACACTCAAATCGCTGAGTTTATAGATTTAGTCCAGTGTGTTTATCTACTCTCATTGTGTCTAAAACACAGAGAAGACGATGGTTTATTGCATATGTTCTCAGTTTAGTGAGTGTGAACAATATAAGCCACAAAATAACATGTTATCATCAGTACTGTCATCTGCCCCCCCTCCAACATGCACATTACACAGATGTGATTCATTGATAAGCAGGAAGGCCCAGACTGACAACAGTCGTGGTCTGAGGTTAACACTGTTTGATTATTTACTTTCACTAGAAGTGTCTTTTTAATATGTAATCTAATCTCTGCTCTTTGACAGCTTCCCCCCTTCAATGACAAAGTCTCCTGCGTCAGTCAGTCTTCAGGTAAGAACGTCTACTGGATTACTCTTAAGTTATTTAAGTTCGTCTTGTAGACCATTCCAATCGTCATCCGCATGAGGCCGGCCAGCGATCTCTGGGTTGACAACACACCCCCCCCACATGATGTAATGGTTACGACCAAAGTCAAACATACATACGCCCGTTTGTGCTAGTTGGATCCAGACCTACCTGACTGAACTGCATGTAAGAGAGTGACAGTTTAAGTCTGAATTGACATTGTTTTAAGATGACGTTTAACTTGTAAGAATATGTCCAAGCATACCTGTAGGGCAGGGATTTTGGAGCCAACAAGTTACAAAAGGTCTGTCAACTATATCCCTCCCCTGCTCATAACACTTAATTTTTTACCCTGATTTGTATGAATTATTCAGGAAGTTACTGCACTCCTGCTGTGCCTTACATTACGGAGTCTATGAGACGGCAGGTTTGCGGTGAGTTTTGGGTCCGACACTCTGTGCTTATTATTTGTTGCTGAAGCACTCAATCCCAGGTCTTAAAAACTGGTGGCTTTCTAAACCTTGCCCCTATTTACTCTCACTCTTGCCTGTCCGTACCATCTGTGAGGCTTTGCATGCTTAGATGCCGTTAAATATCTCCTCTCTATTGCATTAAACACATTGGCACCGCAGCAGTGCTTTAAGTTGACTTGTGATTGATTTGTATACCCCCTCCGTCACTTAACTGGATGTATTGAGAAAACCCTTTTTCATTGGACTTAAGGGCATAGTAATGGTCTTATGGAAGCTAACAATTACAATAGGTTTTTTTGTTTTGCTAGGGTTTGTCACTCAATGCATCATTATGACTCTGGAATTAAATCCCTTTGGTAAAAACACTAACAGGGGACACTCTAATCCACAGAGAAGAGCGAATCTCAAAGGAACTCTAACCATACCTTAATTCCCCCTCAGGGTTTCCGGTGTCTGGTTTGTATGGATGACCAGTCATGTCTTTTATAGCCCCGACGTACCATTTTCAGTGTTGGAACTGAATTTACTAATGTTTTCCTCGTGTTCACCTTCAGCTGTTTCTCTTACTGCCTATCATCTTTCAATTTGAAATGTTAGCAACTTGCAAGGTCAATGTTTGATATATTCAATTCAGTTTGTGACAGGTAATGAAGTTGGAAATTGTGTTGTATATTTCATGATGCCGGAACTTTTTGGGGAGTAGTAATTATGAATAATTGGTCACAACCGTATTTTTATTGTGTTGTGTGAACCTTTGTCTTCAGTGCAGAACTGTAGTGCCTTATGTTCCCAAGCTGACTGACATATCCTCCTCTGCAGGTGAAGACTACCAGCACATTGAGTTTGGTGTGGACGAGGTGATGGACTTGGAGCCCGTGGGAGTGAAGGATCCTCTCTTCAAGGTGTCCAGCACTCTGAACCCCCAGGCTCCAGAGTTCATCCTAGGATGCCAGCCGTCTCAGAAGGTCCCGCAGACAGCCGCAGAAGACGTCCCAGACGGCGCACACTACAACTCCCTGGACGGCCCGGACGGACCCGATGGCCCCGACTCAGAACCCTCCGCCATGGACAGCAACCAAAACTGCCAGGATGGGGACGGGGGCCCGGGCAGCCTGGGCCAGCGGGAGAGGAAGAAAAAGAAAAAGCGCCCGCCAGGATACTACAACTACTTGGAGGGCTCAGGCCCCAATAGCGGTGGCATGGGTGTGGACGGGCCTCCTGGAAAGGGGTTGGTGAATGGACACGCTCTTAGCGGCCCTCACCTCGGGTCACAGGACATGGTTGGTAAGACGTTGTCAGGGGGTGGACTTTCCACCTCAGCCCCTGTCGCTACGGCAGCGGCGTCGGCTGCTGTGAATCAGAGGACTTGTGATAGCCCTGATGAATCGTCTTTGGACTTCACAAGTGGAGCCGCCTCTTTATCAGATGGTAAAGATGCGGCCTCCTCCTCTTCCTCCTCTTCTCAGAGCAGTGGGGTGGCAGAGGGAG